>NW_027531902.1:7506189-7607480 GCF_008692635.1 Crocuta crocuta
CCCACCTCCAAGAGAAGTGAATATTTCAAAACTGGAAGACTAGCGCTGTACCCAAAGGTCATAGTGGGAAACCTAGTGATTCTCATTTTAGCATTTAAGACTAACTGGCATATGTTCCTGGCAATCTCATTGCATAAATTAGATTTTAAATAAATGAAGTAGGAAACATTCTCAGAAAATGAGGACATTCAAATTTAGAATTTCAAAACTGAGCATCATTTCTTTGACCCCTACACAAGTTGCCTTTCTGTTTATAGAGTATGTTTCAACGTATCAGCATATAAATTGAGGAATAAGTGGCTGGAAAAAAAATATCTCCGGTTGTACAGTGGAGGCAAGAGAAGGAAGAGGAGCACATGTTGGGAAGAGTCAATGGGGAAGTTAGATGTGGTATGGGAATTTTGAGCACATGTAATGAACTCTTGGTAGCCTGTGGGATTCAACACAGAGCAGTATCTATGTAATTTCTGTGGGCTACAAGAGGGGACATGAAAAAGCCAGAGTTGGTTAAAGAAATGCCTGTGTCTGTGAACAAATGTAAGTGGAAGACTGGCTCCCAGACTCTTGTTACATTTTTCCAGAGAGGTGAAAGATCTATGTCAAAGTTACTCAGTTAATAATACTATTAAAAGCTAATATTTGTTGAGCTCTGACTGTGAGCTAGGACTATTCTAAGTGCTAATGTATATTGCCATTTAATCATTCCAACAACTTCAAGGAGTGGAAGCTATTATTCCCACTTTTAAATAAGGAAACAGAAAGGATGAGTAACTACCCTAAAGTCACATAGTTGGAGAGTGGAGAAGCCAGGACTTGGCCCAAGGAAGCCCAGCACCAGAGCTCACTATGAGCTTCTTAATCACTATGAGAAGGATCTGGTGACACTTGTGTGGTGGGCTGTTTCCATGGCACTCAGAATGCCATGGAAATCACTAAGTTAGATCCTGGCTCACTTTGGGAGGATAATACCTACATATAAAACCCAGAAAGCCACTAGCCAGAACTGGATTTACTGCCTCTCTACTACAAATTCATTTTTTTGGTACCTGTTCTGTACTCTTGAGTAAACATTTCTCCTTAATATTGGGCACAGTGTGAAGCTTTGTCAGGAGAGAGCACTGAGGTATGTTGCACGAGAAGGGGACTTCTCTTCCTGGTTTTGGCAGCTGTGTTTGCTTCTGCATGCTCCTGCTGCATGGCTGGCCTATGACGCGGGTGCACTGGGATATCGCATGGTGCTCTGTGCTGTCCGCACACCCAGAGCACCGTACCTCAGAAACCTCACTGCCATAGCTCGGGTCAGGGGACCCCTTTGATGTTGTTCTCCTGTCATGAACACCATGTGCTCCAAACCTTGTGCCTGCAGTCATGCCCTAAATCCATTGGCCTGTCCACTCACCACTGTTGGCTCACTTGTGTGTTAGAGGGTTTTTCCTACCTGCTCAGCAGCTGTGGACAAGCTTAAGCCTGAGAACGCCAGCTAACGTGTCCACCATCCCGCTGTCTGCAACTCATGGAACTATGCCTTCTTCCATGAGGTCCGAACCCTCTTGTTGGAGAGTCATCCCCTTCCATCTTGTCTTTCTTTGCACACGTAGCATCAGCCCTCGAGTTCCCTTCAGAGTTCTTTTTACCTTTTTACTGATTCTTTGAACATAGCTTAATACATTCTTTGTAGCAAGCTACTCCTTTGAAAAACCATCATGTGGTTCTATTTCCCGATTGGCCGCAGACTGATAGAAAAGTCAAGCAGTAGGGTGAGTCCTGTGGAGTCCTACGACACATAAGAAGTACATATGGAAGAGCATGTTCCTCACTCAGTGTGGGAAATGGTGGAGGCAGCTATATCATATTTTGGGTATATGTGCATGTGTCTGTGTGTGTAAGTTTTGAGGTTGTGAGTACAGCTTATACATCTCAGATAATGCTGATGATAAATGTCTGTGCTAGGAAGAGGAGAATGAGGAACTGACTTCCCACACATTAGACAATATTTCCTACTTAAATGCCAGACTGAGCAACTCACGGACACAGAGTGAATCCGAAACTTCCTTTGAAAGATTCAACTCCATAAATCAATGACTAGATTACACTTTGTGATGCCTTTTGAAATTTACAAGAAAGATAATGTGTGTAACATTCTTCATAAATTGACTAATTCAAGTATAATTCAGAACAATTTACTAATGTGCAGTGATTTATACAGAGACTTCGTTTTGCTTAAGAATTTCCAAATGGAATGCATGAGAGAGACTAGCTGAATTGAGATGGCTCTTACAGGCTATGAAAAAGATGGGATAGCTTATGAAAAATGCTATCACCAGGGCATTCAAAATGGACACACTCTGACCTTACGGTGTCACAATGTCCAGCCCATGTAAACTGTGATTGGTCCTGTGTGTCTGCTGCCCCCCCACCCCGAGATCTGAAGTGTGCCCCTCAGCATGAATAATAGTGGTGATAGGATAAGCAGAACAGCAGATTTTATGGAATGAGAATGGTCTTGGGGAAGGGGGTATCCATAGTTAACAATCAACATCGGAGTGTTCTGCTTTTAGGTATCCTCATACACTCATTCCACTTACCCCACTGGACTATCATAAAAATAATTCCAGACATTATATTAGGATGAGTTGTGAAGTTGCTGATAATTGAGAATTTCTGAGCACGAGAGAGATCAGATGTATATGATCAACTTAATGCTACTTTACCTGGGAGTATATCTGGACCTATTTCAAAAAGATCAGAGCTATTTTAAGATATGGTCAAAGTATTATTACCACACCAAAAAAAATAGAACAGACTCTTTAATATCATCAAATATCTTTTAATAGTTATTTTGTTCGGAATTTTCTTCTGTCTGGACCTAGGCAAGTTTCTTTGTTTTGTTTTGTTTTCCTTTAATGTTTCCCCCTGCCCCCACCCTTGCAGAGAGAGAGAGAGAGAGAGAGAGAGAAGCTAAGTGAAAGTGGGGGAGGGGCAGAGAGACACATGGAGACACAGAATTTGAAGCATTCTCCAGGCTCCCAGCTGTCAGCATGGAACCTGATGCAGGGCTAGAACACAAGAGCTGTGAGATCATGACCTGAGCCGAAGTCGGATGCTTAACCAACTGAGCTACCCAGGAGCTCCTGATGTAGATAAAGTTCTGGTCCAAGAGTGGTCAAGTGTTCTCTCCACCTCTGTTTTATGAAAGAGTTTTGTGTAAGATTGGCAGTATTAGTAGTTTACATGGTTGTTGGATTTTACTAGTGAGGTCACCTGGAACTCAAGTTAGTTTTCTTTCTGTGACCAAATTGGTAAATTGTGTATTTTGGGGTGCCTGGGTGCCTCAGTCAGTTAAATGTCCGGTTCAGTTTCAGCTCAAGTCATGATTTCATGGTTTCAGGCTCCGATCTGACAGCATTGAGCCTTCTGGGGGTTTTCTTTCTCCCTCCCTCTCTGCTCCTCCCCTGCTTGTTCTCTGTATATCTTGCTCAAAATTTTAAAAAATGTTTTTTGAAGAATTTTTCCATTTTAGATTGTTGATTTTATTGGTAAGAAAGCTGTTTATCATTTTTAGATATGTACAATCAGTAGTGGTTATTGTTGATTGTAATTTAATCCAGTTATTGTCAGAGAACATACTCTGAGTGATTTTTTTGTTTTTGTTTTTGTTTTTTTTTACAAATAGTTTATTGTCAAATTGGTTTCCACATAACACCCAGTGCTCATCCCCACAAGTGCCCTCCTCCATGCCCATCACCCCCCTCCCCCCATATCCATCAGTCCTCAGTTTTTGTCAGCATTCAAGAGTCTCTCACGGTTTGCCNGATGTTTTGAGGAACTTCCACACTGTTTTCCAGAGGGGCTGCATCAGTTTACATTCCCACCAACAGTGTAGTTATAAGAGTCTCTCCACTTTCTTATGCTTGATAATTGAACTTTGTATTTTCCATCCTTTCACTCCTACCTATATGTATCATTATATTTAATACATTTAGATATAATTATTGATCTGGAATTGTTATCTAGTTTGAACTAGAAACTTTCTTAATTGAGGGAGTATATTTATTGATATGATTGAATTATAGTTTATCAACTTGATATTTCTTTCTATATTTTCCTTCTCCTTTATTCCTCCTTTGTGTCTACTTTAGGTTAGTCAGAATGCATTTTATAGTACTATATTTTCTCTATTGGATTTTTGCTTTAATTTTGTATTAAGTTTCAGTAATTGCCCAAGTTATTATAATATGCATCCTTAACTTATAAGCACATCACCTATAATGTAAGAACTTTATAAAAATATAAATTAGTGATTCCTTCATAGAGTTAATGTATCCCTTCCTTCTTTAGTACTAATTAAATTTGTCCTATATTTTTACATCTAATGTATTTAAACCCAATATACAGACCTGTTATTATTGTTCTTTAAACATTTAACTATTTTAAATGTTTATTTACTTATTTTGAGAGAGAGAGAATAAGCACATGTGTGCAGGGGAGAGAGAGAGAGAGAGAGAGAGAGAGAGAATAAATCCCAAGCAGGCTCCACACTGTCAGTGCAGAGACTGACATGGGACTTGAGGCTATGAATGTGTGAAATCATGACCTGAGCTGAAATCTAGAGTTGGACACTCAACCTACTGAGCCACCCAGGCACCCCCAAACATTTAACTATTTTAGTAAGAATTTAAGAAATGAAAAAATCTATCTATTTGTTTAAGTTTTACTATTCCTAGCATTCTTTGTTTCTTCTTACTTCTTCTTTGTTTCTTCTTTGTTCTTAGATCTAATTTTTCATCTGGTATCATTTCCTTTCGACCCCATAAACCTTTCTTTTGCATTTCTAGTGAGGTTCTTTCAGCTTCAAATTCTTTCCGTTTTCATTCATCTGAAAATATCTTTATTTTAAAATGATTTTTGAAGGATATTTTTATTGGGTATAGAATTCTAGGATGGTTTATTTATTCAGCATTTTAAAGATTTAGTTCCATCAGAATTTTTTTTCTTTTGTTTCTGATGAGAAGTGACCCATCATTGTCATCCTTGTTCCTTTGGCTTCCTGTATGATTTTGTTGTTTTTTATTTTTTTTAAAGTTTGAGTATCGTATGCCTAGGTATCATTTTCTTTATATTTGTCTATTTGTAGTTTGTGGGGCATCTTACATCTATTAGTTGATGTCTTTAACCAAATGTGGAAACAGCCAGTATTCTCTCCAAGTTTTATTTTTCCTGCCCCATTTCTCTTTTCTTTCATTTTTGGGACTCCAGTTTCATATACAGGAAATTTTTTTCCTCTTGAATATAGGTTACATTTTCCTAATGCTTTACAAATCCAGTAATCATTGATGAAAGGTTATATTCTATGACTGAAGCAGAGATACTCTGGATTCTTTTAACTTCTAAGTGTTGTTTTATTTTTTCAGGCAGTAAATTACTGGTAGTTCATCTTGACACTAGGAAAGCTTAGATATAGGCTTTGTTATTTCAATTTTGTCTATAATCCTAGGGTAAGACCCTTTCTTAGTCCTGAACATGTTCTTTCTTTTATGACATTGCCCTTCTAAGATTTTAAAAGGAGGTCTGAGTTGTTTATCAATCCCCCTTAACATGGTGGGACTTGAACCCTGAAGTTGTCCTCTCCAGCACTGAGAAGCTGTTAAAAATCTCTGTTCTACTCCTCAGCTTTCCAACCCTTTCAGTTCTTCCAGTTTGAAACTTGGTTTATACTCTTGCCCTATGCATATCCAGATCAGAAGTTAATCAAGATTTAGGTCATATTTGTATGCAGAATTTGAGGATCCACCTATTCCTGTGTCCTTATTTTGTGTTTCTCTCCTCAATTTCCCATCTCTTTGGCAGCTATGAGTTCTTCCCTTATTCCTCACCAGATGAGACTATGATTTTTTTGCTTGAGATCTATCCACCAGATAATGAGAACAAGAGAATTCCTTCCAGGAAAGAACTAGTTTATATGGATCTCACCTAATTTGTTTCATTGCTTTCAAGGGTCATACCCATTCCAATTTCTGACTGCCTTTGATTATTTTCCAATGACTTCAGCACTGTTTTCTTTTTATATATTGATGGGAGTTTGTGGTCCAAGGCTTAGACCAATACAAGTTAATCCACCAGCATTGGAAGTGATATTCCCTAACCATCTGTTTTAGTCTTTTAGTTGAACCATGGAAACATCCTTCTATCTGATCTCCTTGCTTACAATTCTTCAACACTTTCCTCCCCACATAACTTTGTATATAGCATATTGGGAGTAGTTTTCCTAAAACAAAAACAAAGACCATTTTTATTTTTTCTTGCCCTTGTGGAAAGTATCTTAGAGCTTCCTTTCCCTCCAATTTAAACTGTAAACCACTTTCTGTGACTCCTGGGTGGCTCAGTTGGTTAAGCATCTGACTTCAGCTCAGGTCATGATCTCGAGGTTCGCAAGTTCAAGCCCCATGTTGGGCTCTTTGCTGTCAGTGCAGAGCCTGCTTTGGATTCTCTGTCCCCCTCTCTTTGCCCCTCCTCTGCCTGTGCCCTCTCTCTCTCTCTCAAAAACAAATAAACATTAAAAAATTTAAACTGTAAACCACTTTCTATATACAAAAATAAGACCTGAAATATGTAGTAATTTAAAAGTGCTCCATACTGGGTGCATCAGGTAGATCTGTATCAATTTCACCTTTTCAACCACATTTCCTGATAATCCCTTCCACTTAAGTATTTATATTCCTGACTTCCTTTAAAAGAACTCATTTTCCCCCAATATGGCATGCCTGTATGGAACCATTCTTTTTCCTCATTGTTACATATGCCTGTATTAGTTTCCAAGGGCTCCTGTAATCAAAAAAAAAAAAAAAACAAAAACCCCAAAAACAAAACAAAACAAAAATGGACTGTCTTAAGAAAATACAAAGTTGGCATTGCTCAGTTCTTGAGGCTAGAAATCCAAAGTCAGGTGTCAACAGGGTTCATGTTCTTCCTGAAATCTCCAAGCGAGGATCCAAGATGGATGCATCACTCAATATTTGCTTCCATCAACACATGGCATATTCCCTGTGTATCTTAAATTTTTCTCTGTTTTTAAGGGTATCAATTTTTGCATTAGGTACCATCCTAATGCAGAATTATCTCATTAACTTCATTATATCTGCAGACACCCTGATTTTAAATCAGGTCACATTTAACAGGTTCCTCGCAGACATAAATTTGGGGGTAGAATGGAATATCTAAACTATATTTGCCCTTTTCCAATGAGACAGTTCTCCTCTTTGAGTACTTTTCTATTCATAAAATATTTTTCTCCCTCCATTGAGTAGTGCTGTGTCCACCACATACAGCATGGATTTGTTTTCTTGCCTGCCTGCTCCAATAATTTTGAATCCCTAGAGAAAAATTGGTTTATTATTTATCTTTGCTTCACCAGCCTACCTTAGAGTAAATGCTTAATAAATGTTTGATGAATGATTTTTAAGAGAACAAAGGGCCTGTCTTCTTCCTCATTCCTTAAAACCCTCCAGCACTATTAACTTTCGTACTACTGGCCCATCCCTGTTGGCCACAATTTTATTTTCACCAAGATGAAAAGAAATTGAAGCCCTATTCTTGGTGAATTAGAAACATAAACTTTGATATCAGTGTGGACTCTCTAAGTCTAAAAAAAGAAAGAAACATAATGTAAATCTAAAAATGTTACTGAGAATGTTAGTAATGATATTGACTTAATTCTGCTCACTAGGGGAGGACCATGACTGAACTCAATGTGTTGAAAAGTTNCTCATTCCTTAAAACCCTCAAGCACTATTAACTTTCGTACTACTGGCCCATCCCTGTTGGCCACAATTTTATTTTCACCAAGATGAAAAGAAATTGAAGCCCTATTCTTGGTGAATTAGAAACATAAACTTTGATATCGGTGTGGACTCTCTAAGTCTAAAAAAAGAAAGAAACATAATGTAAATCTAAAAATGTTACTGAGAATGTTAGTAATGATATTGACTTAATTCTGCTCACTAGGGGAGGACCATGACTGAACTCAATGTGTTGAAAAGTTCACAGACATTAATCTTCTTATCTCTGCCCCAGAACTCCCCCTGCAAAGACAAATGAGCAAGCATTGATGAATGCTGCTTCATTAGGAGAATTTAAAAATGCAATTTGTCTTCATGAAAAGGAAGTATTTTTACATTTTCCATTTTACAATGAATCAGTGAAAATAATTTTTCAACCATTACCCTTTGACTTAGAATGGCCTTTATGAGCAACATCTCAGTGTAGTAATAGACTTACTTTAGGGGAAATATGGACAAAAAGATACTTCCCGGAAAAACAATACCCACAATATGCAGGCCTCTTTGAGACTCTTTTGTAATATTTGTAGGGTTTTAAATACTCCCTTTTATTTAACCTTCTAAGAGACAATGAAACTAAAAATAATAAAATGCCAACAAAACACCAAAAATAGCATCCCTTTAAAAGGAATTTTTCAGGTTTATGCTAGAGTAAATATGTAGCTATCCCAATTTTGTCCTCAGTGATTAGCATGAGAATCTGCAAGGTCCCTACTGATTCAAACATAAGTATACTATGATTACTCTGCTCTAAGAGGGATATAGGATTTAAACAAACAAGCAAACAATGCCTTAATATCATACAGTATTTTCTAGTTAGCCATCAACTAAGTAGAAAATGAAATTAAAAATGCTTATGGCATCATGTCTGATTAATGAAGGTATTGTATTTCCTTTATATGACAGTATCCATTCAAGTAATTATTTTTAGCATCCAATTTTTGTTCCAATTGTTAAATATATAATTGTGTCTTTCAAAATCAGCCATGAGTTTGGGGACACCTGGCATATTTCCTGTGTATTGCCATTTGTGTGTTTGTGTGTGTGTGTGTGCGCGCGCGCGCGCACGCGTGCGCATGCATGCATGCATGCTTGGCCTATCTGTAATTGTTATCAGTAATCTTTTCCATCTTAGTGACTGTAAGAATCATCTAGTGAATTTTTTAAAATTCCACTTCAACTAAGAGTTCCTTCCCAGTAGGAAATGAAATGAGGCCTGGAATATTGCATTAAAAAAAAAAGGTGATTCTAATGCAGATGGTTTAGGGGCAATATTTTGAGAAACTTTGATTATCTTTCCTCTACTAAGTATGTTTTCTATATGTAGATCACTCTTTCCTCATTCCAGAGGAACACATGATTTTTGTTTTTGCATCAATGAGTTTCTCTTCTATCTTTTTAACTTTACATATACTGAGAATTTTTTTTTAAACCACCAGCTGGCTCTACATGTCACCTCCTTTACTTAGACCTTCCATTTTTTAGACTCTTGTTCACAATTGAATACTTCATTTCCTTCGACCTTGAGAATCAATTTTGTACAGTCTCAAAATCCTTTTTCCCTGGGTCCTTGGCCTCTACAAAATTCAGCTCCTCAACTCAAGTGCCCACCATCTGGAAAAAAATCCTGCTTACATTTCTTCACCTCATCAGCTCTCCATATGGCTTTGAAACTCAGTTAAAAACACATCGCCTTCTTCTGTGCTAAGGATCTCTTGATTTTCACCTATCCTTGAATTATAATTTATTTTTATCTCCACATCTGCTAACCTTGAAGACCATCTTTTAAAAAGATGGTTTAACTCTTGTTTGGTGGTACAGATTTTAAGATTGATTTTAAGGATTGAAATACTAATCATGTTGGAGAAAATCTCTCTCTCCTTTGCAGAGTAACTGCATCTATGTAGACCTGTTTTTCTTGTCATTGACCCTAAATTGCACCTTTACTTTGGTCAGTATGACATCTGGAGCCATCTAAGTGTATAAACTGGCTTTAGGATGATGGCACAGTATTTTTCTCCTTTTCCTTCTTTTCATGAGATACCCTTCTGGAAGAAGATCTCCACTCAGCATTTTAAGGAGTGTGAAATGTGATATGATCAGAAAGGAAATGGAAATAAATTGCAAATTTCTATGAAAAATGAATGTCATGAAATATTGCACCAAAAAGTGATTCAAGGCCTAGGAAGCAAAAAAAAAAGGTGAGAAAAAGACATTGGGAGCAATGATGCATGAAATGTCTAAAACCACAGAGGAAATGCTTGACAGGATTGGAAGTAATAAGTAGAACAACATATCAAAGACTGGGAAGGAGCAGCCTTCAGGAAAGACAGGGGGATGAAGAGAAGGAGTTACTGTGTTTCTGGGAAGGTGTTTAATATAATCAGCTAGGTAACATCCTAAGGGAAAAGATCACAGAATTTATCTGAAAATACTGTCATTACGGACTAACACTACCATCAGAGAAAGAATGTTGGTGGAATTACTTAGAGAGATTTCTACTCTCTGAGTTATAACTTTTTTTCACCAAGATATTGATCAGGAACCCCTAAGGAATTGAATTAAAGCCAACGATGTAAAAATAATTTGGGGAGTGCATATTCTGTGGACCATAGTTATTGAAATATTCTACTAGCTTTCCATTCTTAAGGGCTCAGGGGGAAAGAAAATGTTACCAGCATAGACCCTGGTGGTGTTCCCTCTGAACCATGTGGGAAGGAGATGGTGAATTCTGAAGTAATTCACATTTATAGTGAAATCCTATTGCGACAGGCTGCCTGAAGCCTTTCATTTCAGTGAATCTTTGAGTTCTGCCTGCTCCTATTGTTGCTGCTGCTGTTTCCAAATTTCCCAGTGCATTGAGGCTCTTTTCTCTCAACTTTGCCTTCTCGTGTTTTCCATAATGGATATAGCTATGTGGTTGGAGGTAGAGCCAGCTCATCCACTGGGACAGATGTATGACTCCTTCACACTCTGGAGCACTTCCCTCCCCACCACTTAGCCTGCCTGTCTTGTGTGTAAAGACAATTCTTCCTATGTAGCAGCTCCTGATGGGAATTAAATCATCTTACTGTCTTCCAGGAAAGAATGAGCAGAGGCAATGTGCATCCCAGGCAGGGTCAGAGCCCTAGCAGCTAGAAGGACAGGGGATCTTGAGTCCTCTCTTAAGCTCCTATATGGTGAACTGGTTCCTATAGAACCTACACTTATTCCCTTGTTGGCTGACTGCTTCAAAACATCCATACTAGTGTTCTGGTTTTGAAAGCTAGAATCCTTTGACCTGTAGCCCTGGTTAATTTCTTTTCTTTCATTTAAATCAAAACTGACAGCAAGAAGAATAGACTAAAAGAGTTATTTTCGTTTGCTGCTTAATGGAATATGAAGCCTCAGCTTATGACTGAAAATAAAACTTTCCACTTGGGTAAACATAATTTTCTCCCTTTTTCCCCAGAAATAATCCCATTCATTTACAAGGATATAGTAATTTAGTATAAAATAATTCCCCCTCAACATCTTCTGTTGTAATTACTTGGCTATCTCCTCACTTCTCTTCTTCTGTGAATTTTGGACCATTCAGAGACTGAGCTGGCAATATAAACTGTGTAGGAGGCTGACAGGATGAGCACAGAGCCCTATAATGCCCAAGGAAGCTAAAGACTCTTAATATCACCCTTCTCAGATGTCCATGTAGGGTTGGTATCAGACCCAAAGATGGAGGACCCATGGAACATTCCCTTCAATGCCATGGAAATTTATGCTATTTATTGGGGCAGTTGGGGAGTGCATCTCTGATGTTTGGAGACAGTGTTGTGTATATCTAGGTGAGTCTGGCTAGTCCAGTGAGGAGCAAAAGTGATCAATGCAGCTGTACGGAGCTCATATACAGATAACTTTAGAAATGTTTTATCTCAGTCTTGTGGTCTATTTTTTCCTTCATGTGCTCCAGCTTTTGCTCAAATAATAAGGAGAGGAGGCAGAGAATTTATCATTTAAAATTATCTGCAAGTCCCTTATGGGGCTCAATTAGTCTTGGGTTTTGTCATTCTTAACATTCACTAAGCTGCAGTTTTTCTTTTGAGAGCTTATTCTGAATATATTAATGTGCATTAAAATGTAACAAAAAGTTTGTGATGGGGATGAAAACACACATATATATAGGTATCTCAAGATTTCATTTCTCTTTTGTGGATGAAACTCAAAGTTTCCTATAGCTTGTTTAATATTGAAACTTAATGAGTCTACCTAGTGCTATTACTGAGAAAGTAATGCTAGACTTTGCTAAGGAAGGAGCCAGACCCCAGGGCATTGGAAGAGAACAGCTAACCAGACTTTAATATAGAAAAATAGATAAATAGGGTGATAATTCAATTGGAAGGCAATGTACCTATCGTGCACCAGGAGAAAGCACAGCTGGAAGATTTGAAAGTGATTTGGAAGCAAAAACCTCTCATTGAATTACAGACAAAAAATCAAGTTAGGGGTTGGCAGTGGAGTGAAACCTGGTTGTGAGGTTGTAGAAAAAGGCTGCCAGCTCTTCTGTTGTAAGCCAGAATTCCTCAGAGAGGCCAGCCTACCTTGAAACTTTGTTTTGGGTTAGATCTAAGCCAACGTTCTTCTAAACACACACACACACACACACACACACACACACAAATTGTTCTTGATTTACTTGCTATCCACCTCTCTGGGGGTTGACCCTGAGGCTGTCACTGACACCAGTGTTGTTCAGAAGCCCTGGATGCATGATAATTTCATGCAGGCGTGTGATGTCACAGAGCAACCAGCTAAGGGGAAATAGTTTTTTAAAAAGACGTTACAGTTTTTTAAAATTATTTAAATTCAAGTTTTTTAACATACCAATTAGCATTGGTTTCAGGAGTAGAACCCAGTGATTCATTTTTTTCATATGACATCCAGTGCTCATCCCAACAAGTGCCCTCCTTAATGCCCNGCATGATACACTCTAGTTCCACCCATGTTGTTGCAAATGGCAAGTTTGCATTCTTTTTGATGGCTGAGCAATATTCCATTGTCTGTATAAACCATATCTTCTTTCTCCATTCATCAGTCAATAGATATTTGGGCTCTTTCTATAGTTTGGCTATTGTTGATAGTGCTGCTATAAGCATTATGGTGCATTCAAATCAGCATTTTATATACCTTGGATAAATCCATAGTAGTACAATTTCTGGGTCAGAGGGTAGTTCTACTTTTAATTTTTTGAGGAGCCTCCATACTGTTTTCCAGAGTGCCCACACCAGATTACATTCCTACCAACAGTGCAAAAATGTTCCCCTTTCTCCATATCCTTGCCAATATCTGTTGTTTCTTGAGTTGTTAATTTTAGCCATTCTGACAGCTGTGATGTGGTATCTCATTGTTGTTTTGATTTGTATTTTTCTGAAGGTGGGTAATGTTGAACATCTTTTCATGTGAAAAAGACATTACAGTTTACATTGAGTTAATACTGGCATACACTGAGAAAGTTAGTGGGGAAAAATATTTGTAGGATAGTTTCATCTTTGCCTGGCGGCCTATTTAGGATCTGTGGAAGAAATCCTTAATTTTGGATTATCTACATGGCACCAGCTGATTTCTTGGACTTGAATTTTAGGTCAAACAAATGTGTATTTTGTGCTCCTGTTACAGAGAGATCAAAAGTGAAGTAGAACCAGATTGTTCCTTCAGGAGCTTAGAGTCTAAAATTGGCAGATGGGGGTGGCGCCTGGGTGGCTCAGTTGGTTGAGCATCCCACTTGGCCTCAGGTCATGATCTCACGGTTGAGTTTGTGCCCTGCATCAGGCTCTGTGCTGACAGCTCAGAGCCTGAAGCCTGCTTTGGATTCTGTGTTTCCCTCTGTCTTTTAGCCCTTCCCCTGCTCATGCTCTGTCTCCCTCTGTCTCAAAAATAAACATTAAACATTTTTAAAAGTTTAAAAAAATAAATAAAAATGGTGGGTAGTAAACAATGAGAGTATAAGCCCTACTTAAGTGAGATAAAAATTAGGTCAAAGAGAGGTAATGACAAAATTCTGGGAGCTTGGAGGAGTCAGATGTCATTTTTTTATTCTTTTTTTTTTAGTTGCTGAGAAGGTCAGATTCTCCAGTGGCATTGTTTGCCTTCTATACTCTTTGTAGGCATTACACTGTAGATTTCCGAGACATTATTTGGGATGAGTCTTCTAGATTATTTATATTTGTTTCATTTTTCTAGCATCGTCAAAGGCAATTCTTCCACCTTTTATTTCCACTAGAGCAGCCAGTTCACCTTCCATTGCTGATCATTGGAAGGTCATCTGTATAAAAATCTGTAGCCGTCATGCCTCCTGAGATGGAGAAAGGTGGAGTCCAGCTTTTGGATTCTGAGTCCTAAGTGGGTCAGTGCCTGGTAATGCAGAAGCTCATCCAATCTTTGCTCTGCAAAGACTTTGGTTCCAAGTAGAAGAGCTTTAGGAATACTAGAAAGGGATCTCCTGGTCCATGTTTAATCAGCAATGTGGTAGGTCTTGAAATCTATTCACAGTTTGAGGCACCTGGGTGGATCAGTCGGTTGGCATCCAACCTCAGCTCAGGTCATGATCTCAAGGTTTGTGAGTTTGAGCCCCACATCAGGCTCTATGCTGACAGCTCGGAGCCTGGAGCCTGCTTCGGATTCTGCATCTCCCTCTCTCTCTGCCCCTTCTCTCCTTCTCAAAATGAAACCTATTTACAGCTTGGTACACTACCCATCAGAGTAAAACCAGACTGCTTTAAAATTCTCCAAACTAGCAGGACAGTTTCTGGTACTCATATTCCCAATTTTATGTACTTCCTTGATTTATACCTTTTTTGTGCATGCATTCTTTCCTTTTATAGTTCCTTAAAAACAGGATGTAAGCCTAAATTATCACTGTATCCTTAGTAATTCCTGGAAAGGTGAAGGGGCTTAATTATGTTCTGGGATAGACAGGTAGGTGATGAAAAAATATAGTTTTTTCATGGGTATTTTTTTTTACCTTTCTGTAAACTTTGAATCTTATTTCAAAATTGTTCAGAAAGAACTGTTTTGACAATCAGGGTCACATTTTTTCAACTCTCTGAGACTTACTTTTCTTACCTGCATATGGATGGTTGAAATTTCAGATACAGGGATGTTCTCCAACTGCCCAGTACTGACATTTTAGGACTTGGCAAGTCACCATGGATTAAAGCACTTAAATGAATGTTGAAATACAGGTAACTTTTCTGGCAAAGGGTTGTATGCAGTAGCTCTCTTCTACCTGGAGTGTATGCTTTCTTGAACATATACAAAAACTGTCCAGAACTGTGTGAGAAATGTATACTTTAAAGAAATCCGTTCTCATATTTGTACATCTTCTTTTGAAAAATTGAGCCTTGAGAAAGTCCCTTTGCACTGTCATTCTTTTGTTCCCACCTCACTCTTCATGATTTTTCTGTTCACATTTAATAAAATCAATTTCTCACCCATAGTGACTCTCACTGTGTTTCATTGCCCTAGTAGGTAAAAACTTCTGAGCCATCAAACAAGAGGCCAGAAAGAAATGTCCTGCTTCAAAGAAAGGTCCTGAGAAAGCAAAGGAAGAATGCAAGGGCCAGCTTCATCCGGGTGGCACACTCCTGGCAATACTCTCTGCTTTTTCTATCTGTTAATCTGTATTTGAATTAACACTCAGAAGAGAGATCCTTGCCATTAAGTAATTTATTAATACATTATTTGAACTCAAAAAAGTTGAAGTCAGGCTTTTTTTTTTCTGACAAAAAGTAATGATCATTGCTATTTGATCAAGTGGATGCAAAAATTTGCCCATTAGGTCATGTGAAAGATTGTATACATCAGTTGAGTGAGGTAATTCTTCAGCTCCAAAGTTTTAACAAGTAGCACATAACTGAAAACACATTCAGAACATACACTAGATGGGAAATTACATCCTTTGTGATTGCACATTCCTATGAAAAAATGTAGATGTATGCTTAACACTGTGGAAGAGAGTTTTCCAACACTCTAGTTGGGGACTCTAGAAACAAAAGTTGGAAGTTTAGGGAAGTGTAGATACTATGGTTAGCATTAATTCTACTTCTTGTAGGTAATGATAAACATGGAAAAAGTATGCCTCATACTTCAGAGGCAGTCCTCTGGGAAATAGGTTCTACCAACACCACATCCATCGACAGCTACACCGGCAGCTTCACAAGCCTGCAAGAAAATTGCTCTGCAGGCACCTCTACACCTATGATTTCAATCCCAAGTCAGCACTCTGTGCCCACAATCCATCTTACCACATTTTCCTGATCTCCTGTTCTCTTTTATATGTTTTAAACCATTTCAACCTCTTCCAAATCTATAGTTTCACCTCCTCCTGCACATGATTTCAATAAATGACCTTGCTTCTTACTTCACTAAGAAGATAAAGAGGTGAGTCACTCAGTGAATCTCTCACCTTGTGCTGCCTGCCTGACACCTCCATTCTAGTTTTCCTCCAGTCTTAAGTAGGAAGAGGCCCATCCTCATGAGTAAGACCAATCTCCACTTCACTCATGACTTTGCTTTTTCCTTTATTCCCACTTTTTCCAGTCATGACTGAAAAACTGAAGTTTCTGCATCTTAAACAAAGGAACAATAATTATTTTTGTATAATACATTGTCTCTCAAGTGTCATCTCTACTTTGCATCCATATTTTTTAAATCTCTTTCCCCCTCCCAGCTAATATCTAAAGAAATGTTGACTTGTACCTTTCCTACATCTCCAAATTCCACTCATTTACTAGTCTACTCCAGTCTGGCTCCTATTCCTACTCTGCATAGAAAATATTTTTGCTTAGGTTCCCATGGATCCACATGGTGCTAAATTCAATAAGAATGTTTTAGTCCCTAATCTGCCAGGTACCTCAGGATTATCTGCTTCCATTAAACAGTTCCCCTTTTCTTTAGATATAAGTGTTTTGCTCTTGACCCCCATGATGTCATATTCATAGGCTTTTCTTAAATCACCCTCCTTTCTCCCAAGAAACCCCAAAACACTCATTACTAGACCCAGGGATATCTGGTTTGAGTTGTGTAACATTTTTCTACAAAGCGGCCTCCTTTCCTTTACATTTTATACCATCTTCCTAAATGATTTCACTCATTCTCATCATTTTGAGTGCCATTTATGTGCAACTGGCCCCAAATTTTAATTTCTAAGCCTCAGACTCATGCATCTGCTTGCTGATGTGGCATCTTCTATTAGATATCTTAAAGACATCTCAAACTCATATCCAAACTGAACTTATAGTTTTGCCCCCAAATCTGGCTGTCTGTTCTTATAGCAAATAGCACAAACACAACTCCATTTACAGAAGGCAGAAATCAAGTACTCTCTTGGCTCCTGATTTACTCTCAACCATCAGATATAAATTATTTATGAGATTTGAGCCACTAAATGTTCCTTGCATCCATCTCTTTCTCTCTAGCTTATTTCACCAACCCAACCTAAACATGATTTTCTGTAAAATACTTACATCTATGTTAAGGAAAAAGTGATAACATTATCTTCTGGAGTTCACAATGTATGGACATGTAAAAATTATGACAACTTCTACATATGGGAAATAAATAGGCTAAGGTTCGAGTTTTCTACATTTTATGAACTTATACAAAAGTAACTGTAAATATACTTTAAAAGATTAAGGATGCATATTTTAATCTGTAGAGAAACTATTACAAAATAGTGTTAAGAAGTATAGGTAAAAAGTCAATAGATACATTAAAATGGGATCCTAAAAGATATTGAAAGAGAAAAAGGAACGAAAGGAGGAACAGTGAGATAAAAATTACAGAGGACAAGTAAAAACTAAACAATAAACTAAAAACTTAAAAAAAAAAGCCTAATTCTAAAGCCATTGGTGCCAATAATTGTATGAAGTATTATTGGAGTAAATGCTCTAATTAAGAGAATGTCAGAATAAATGAAACAGTAAGACCTCACTAACGTACTATCAACAAGAGAGATACTTTTGAAAGTAGTTGTGTGATGAACATAGGGGAAGGGAAATAAAAATAATATAAAAATAGGGAGAAGGACAAAACCTAAGAGACTTTTAAATATAGAGAACAAACTGAGGGTTGTTGGAGGGGTTGTGGATGGGGGGGATGGCTAAATGGGCAAGGGGCATTGGGGAAGACACTTGTTGGAATGAGCACTGGGTATTATACATAGAGGAAGAATCACAGGATTCTACTTCTAAAATCATTGTTGTACTGTATGCTAACCTGGATGTAAATTAAAAAATAAAAATAGGGGTGCCTGGGTGGCTTAGTTGGTTAAGCGTCCGACTTTCGCTTGGTCATGATCTCACGGTTCATGGGTTCGAGCCCCGCGTCAGGCTCTGTACTGACTGCCAGCTCAGAGCCTGGAGCCTGTTTCAGTCTGTGACTCCCTCTCTCTCTGACCCTCCCCTGCTCACGCTGTCTCTCTCTCTGTCTCCTAGAAATAAATAAACATTTAAAAAAAATAAAAATAAAAATAAATAATAAAAGAAAGTAGTTGCATGAAAAGAGTATACTATGCAAACAGGAAGGCTGGAGTGGCTATGTTAATATCAACAAAATAGCTTTAAAGTAAAGATTTTTACCAGAGATAAAGAGGAACGATTCACAATGCTAAGAGGGTCAAATAATAAAAAGGACATAGCATTCTTAAATATCCTAGCCACTTATTAGTTATATGACCATAAGACATTGAACCTTAGTTTTCTTATCGATAAGATGTGTTATAGTATATCTGGAAAAATATGCTTAGATAATATATATGTAAATAAATATTAATAAACAAGCAAGCAAATGGCATTTATGTATATCCCTTGGCATGTGGTAGGTGTTCAATGGACATTAATTCTTTTTATTACCTAATATGCTCAGTTTGGTCTCAGGAAGTCTAAAAAGGATGATGAGCATTTTTGTTACAGAGATAAGTCCGTAAAAACAGAACAATAGAAAGTACATATGATAAAATTAAAAATTGTTTAATATTGGCATAACTTAGGAGGTTTTACTAGTACTCTTTCCTAGAGAGGAGGCTTCAGCCTTTACCTTGAGATGCTGGAATTGGGGAAAAGTGTTATTGAAAAGTGATTTTCCCATCTTAGGCAAAAGTAACAAAAGCTAATCTTAATCCAAGTGTATTATTTTGGGGATGTTTTATCTTTCAGGCAAAGTGACCAGAAGCCTCTTCTTCAGTACATCTGCTAACATCACAAGCCACTATTAGCACAACTACCTTACATTTATTGAGTGTCACATACATTGTCATGTGTAATTTTAACTATAGCTTCTTGAATTACATAGGGTATTCTCTATTTTGCACATGAACTGGGGCCCATTAAGTGTTTTCTTCAAGTGTAAACAGCTCTTACATAACAGACATAAGGTAATTTCAACCTAAAGCCTAGCTTCTTAAATTATATTGCCTGTAAAAATGTATTACACTTTCCATAAATGGTTTAAAATGGTTTTTGAAACTTGAAATTTTGTAGGATCTCCAAAAATTTGATCATACTGTGAAATAATTTTAAATTAAAATTATAGTCATTTTTGAGGGATACCCTGATGGATTTTAAATAGCAGAATCAAAGCTCAGTGTTTCCACCAAAATGGACTTACAGGAAATATATAGGGGCAAATGACCACATGTGGCCTAAAATATGGAGAAAAACATTTATGTTTAATTAAGTAGTAACTAAACAATCCAACATTTAAAGTTGAACTTAATGCCCATTTTTCCTTCAGAACATTTTACAAGTAAGAATTTCACAGTCAACTATGAAATTTAACAGAAAATTCCTCCACTGCATATGTATTATGATTTGTTGATCTTGAGGTCACTTTTCTAATTTCATGGAAATTAAGTGTCTGTGAATCAATTGTCCAAAGTGGAAAATTTCTTATACTTTGATGATGATGCAATATTGCAATGATAAACATTTATATTTACTGAGCAATTATTATGTGCCAGTCACTCTGTTAAATGCTCTCTATACATTAATCTGAAACTCATGAATTCTCAATGAGATAGATATGATGGTTATCCACATTTCATAGCTAATGAAAAACTAGTAGAGGTGAAGTGACTTTTAAGTCACATAGTACATGGTGGAAATGCAATGAGAGTGTAAGCTGCTTGACTAGAAAATGCTGTGTATTGAACTATTGGTAGAGATTAGAAATTTTCTTTCACATAATCATATACAGAATCCCATTTTCCTTTTTGTGCTATCTTCTCTGGGCTAGTAGGATTACACAGACTTGAAAGCTTAGAAAGTGTAACAGAATCAGAAAAGGATTCAGGATGGGGTGACCTGGAATGAGCAGCTTAGTTCACTCATAGAACAAGCCTTGAGAATGGGTCGTCCTTCAATGGGTTTCTTTGCCATGCTGCTTTCTACTACTAGTGTGGCAGCATCGGAATTTAATCAGGGCTATGGGCAAGGTGGTCACTGACAAATAAAGCCTCAGACTCACATGTTTGGTCTTTCCCTGGTAGAAAACATTGTCTTGGTCTTCATCCTGATTCTCCCACCTCCTAACTAGATATGATTTTGGCAAGTCATTTCCTGTAGCATCTATTTCCTCAACTGCAAAATGGGGGCTGATAATGTATTTCCATTTAGGGGCACTATTGTGATTAGGAGAGAATTTATTTAAAGTGCTTAGTATGATGTCAAATGTACCATAAGCCTACAAAATACATGTTAGCTACTATCATATCATATTATTTTCATCATTGTTGTCCTTTGTCTAGATCGCCCTCCATGTGATAAATGTCACAGATAAAAGTTGGGAATCTATGATAGTTTTAGAAAATTGTTAACTTTTGGGGGGAAGTCTACATCCTCCCTGGGGACTTGACAACACTTTGCAGTTGGCTGTGCTGTGTGATATGCCTTTGATATCTTCACATGCATTGTTTTGGTAAAGAAAGGCACTAAACGCATGGGTGGTTTCATGAAGAAGATAGGTAAATACTGTTTGAAATGGTTATTTATCCTGTGTCTTTGTACATTTCTTCCTGAAAATGTTTTCTGAAAGAAACTCAAGGCATGAGTTGGGATTTATTTTATAAGAATCTCTGGTATAAGTGGGCCATAGTGACTGACATTGTAGGAAATAGTGGTGACTCTCCACTGAGTCATATTTCTGATCTTTGCTTTGTGATTGGCATGGAGAATGGAGAGCTGGTTGGCATGGAGTGCAGCATATAGCAGTGCACAGTGCAAATGAACAGGCATAACATTTCATGGCAAAGCATCTTCCCATCTTGCTGCAGAAGTATGGAAGTGGCTGAAGATTTTTAGAACAATAAAATGCTTAGCATTTGGGGAAGCCAACTACTGTTAGGGAACATTCTTTTCAGTGAAGAGCTGTGAACAGCTAGCAGAGAGCAGCAATCTCTTTAGCTTCTCAAAAAAGAATATGGGGTGTGTGTATGTGTGTGTGTGTGTGTGTGTGTGTGTGTGTGTGTNGATCAGAGTTGGTGATAAAAATAATTATTAGTAGTATTTCAGCTTTATTGCAAACAAAATGAGTTGGCATAATCTATGTATATAACTATATATAAAAATAACTCCCATCCGTAGCCCACTTGGAAGGTGGATGGCACTCTTCCTTCTGTGACAACAAAACCCACTTCAGAGTGGAACAATATTTGTTTCTTTTGTGACTTCTGGGACTGGCAAAGCCAGGATTTCTAGCCCTAGAACAGACTTTCAAAGACTATTAACCCAGGCTCAGAGACAAAGATGCAGAATTTGTGGCAAGCAGGGCTTGGGAAAATTCTCTGGAGAGGAAAGGACCACTTGAACAAAGGCCAGGAATAAGCTGTGGGCTTGATAACTCAATACAACATTTATTTGGTATCAGGAGTGTCTCAGACTCTGGGAATCCTGAGAAGCTTCAATGTCCGTCACCTCTGTAGATGAGGTCTAATGAAGAGAGACTTTGATTTGTGCAAGAAGTGTTTCCTAAACTCAAAGATGTAAATGTAAGCATGGGGAGGGTCTGCTTCTGGACTTTGGAAGAGGCTACCTTGAGAATGACAAGCTTCTTGTCTCTACCAATATTCAGAGGCTAGACAAGAACCTCCCTCTGGATATGCTGTTGGTGGGGGATTGAGTCAGGTCAGACACCCCCAAAGCACTAAGCATTCTGTAATCTTCACTGGGCTCACATCTACTTTGTATACTATGTGCTTTTAAGAATGTAATGAGAGCAATACTTGTGTTGTTGATGATGACAGTGATGCTAGCTGCCATTTCCTGAAATTGAATATATTCTAGGCACTGTGATGAATGTTGAGTAATCCGGACATATAATCCTTATCACTAACCTAATATTGGTACTATCTCAATTTTATGGGTAAGGAAACCAAGGCTTATATTGGTAAGACTTCGTTCCTGTGCTTAAATGTTTTGGGTTGAGATAGGACTCACAAATGCAAATAGTTACTAAAAGCCTTAAGTACCTGATGACACATAACAGTATGAGAACCATTATAAGACAGCACATATGATGTGCATGCCAAGTGTTTGTGGCTGGGGGCCAAGAAGGAGCTTTATGGTGGAGGGTGGAAAGACATTACTTGAGAGGATG
The DNA here is from genome assembly GCF_008692635.1 of Crocuta crocuta. Lineage (NCBI taxonomy): Eukaryota > Metazoa > Chordata > Mammalia > Carnivora > Hyaenidae > Crocuta > Crocuta crocuta. The sequence continues at coordinate 7,528,647 of NW_027531902.1, forward strand.
GTCTATTTGGTCAAGTAAGTGGGAGGTTTATGCTTAGTTTGAAATAAAATCTTAAAAAAAAAATGAATGTGCTAGCTGGAATTTTTACTGTGGTGTCAATAACTTCCCATGCTATAGCTATCAAATTGGCTTTGCACTCTGGATAAATATCTTTCCCATTTTATTTGGCTTTAAACCTGAGTTACAGGAGACACAAATCACTATAAGTAGCAATACCCAAATTAAATGAGGGTTCAGTTTTGTGTCTATCTGTCTCAGTGTTCTTAAGCCACACATTTTCAAATCCCTTTAGATTACATTGCTGGGATTCTAAGTAAATCCAGATAAAGAAAACAGATATTTCTTATAGCTTTCTGAACTCTTAACCTTGCTACAATGTTTTGTGAGACAGGAGATACTGACAACTTTGAAAGTTGTATGTGCACATGTACCTGCATACAGAGACTTTCTTTAACTTTTCCCGAGATAATGTGCAGTATGAGTTGGAAGACGTAGATTTCAGTGGGGACTTTGCCATGACCTTCTGATTGACCTTCATATTCCTATCTGTGAAAAGTGACCTGTGTACAAGATGCTATAATGGGATCATTGTGTTAAAGATCCCATGATATTGTGTTTTTTTCACATAAGAAACAAAGTAGAAGAAACTGGAAGTCATCCTTGAGGACAATCCATTTTCTACCATACTACTTTATGGGCAATTTTGGAGGTCATGTCAAGTTATCATTTAAGGAAGGAATGATTCTAGTGCAAATTAAACCGTATAATCAGTCATTGGCATCTTCAAGGAGAAGCAAGTTTACATAACCTCAATTAAAAACAAATATTACTATAAATCGGTTTTTCTGCTTCTTGAACTTCATATAAATGCTTGTTTGAAATATTTGCTATTTTGTGCCTGACTTCTTTTGCTCAACATAATATTTCTGAAGTTAATCCATGTTGTGGTATGTATCAGCAATTAAGGTTTTGCATTTTGTTATATGTAAACTATAATACCTCAGTAAAAAAATGGGAATGAAAAAAATAGTTAACAAGGAATAAATGAACAAAATAAAATAATCACTTCCTAGGTCTTGGTACAGGCTGAGATTAACAGAGATTATATTATGAGATAGGAGAGATCCATTGGGGAAAATTTTTCTGCATCAGCAAGTTACTCTTCTCTATTTTGGGCCCTTCTTTTAGTGCAAACAGAAGCGAAGGAAAACTATTTAGATTTCTAATATATCAGTTTTCCCCATTGTGATCCCACTCAACACAATGTTAAAAATCCCCGCTGTCATGCAACATGAAGATGGCACTTTTCACCAGCAGTAGCTAGTAAGGCATTTGTGTGGATCTGCTCTTCTAGCATGAGGTAGGGACATGACTAGACATAAGCATGAAGTCTAGATTCCAGGCCTGGCGTTTCAAGCTGTTCAGAGCCAGGCCCTGATTCAGACTGATGTGTTCCCACTCCGTTCTGATTTTGGATGGCTTGCAAAGGAGCGAGACAGCTCATCATCATGGCACCCTAGAGCTAAATTTAAGGTGGTAGGTTTTCCAGAGTGGTAATTCATTCAAGTCAGCTAGCATTTATATAGTAGTTATTGCATGCCCATCTGTTTTTAGGTAGAAATAAATCATGGTGTGATCTTTTAAACTCTACTTTTTGTTCTCTTATTCCCTATCATATTTGATATGAGCACCATTTGATATATCATAGACTGAGAAACTAATCTTGTCTCTGAAAAGTGAGAGCATATTTCAATTTTCCCCTTATTTCTGGCAAGTTCTTTCTCTGGAATATCTTCACTCATCCATCCATTCATTCATTCTTTCTTTCACCCACTGACTCATTAAACCAATATTCTATTCTTGGTGATATATCATAAAACAAAAATGCAAAATTGTCTGTCTTCTTTGCCATAAATATACCTGTTATTCATTGTTTAAGAATCCTTTTATGTCCTTCAGTAATACTCCCCTCTTCTGAGCTTCTGCAGGCTTAGCTTTCAACATTGTCCACAGATACTGCTTGCTTACACCTCCCTGCAACTTTTCCTTTACACAGATTGTTACTGAAGTCCTTGAATGCAGATCTTTCCATCTCCCAGAGGCATTATCGCCTCCAAGGGGCTGTGTATTCTAGATCACTGGACTTTGACCATATCTGCCTCAACATTGTACATAGTAGGTGTCAAGTGGACAAGGGAAGGAACATTTGCTTTTTGGCAATTGTATGAAGGAGTGGATCTTGATGTCCAGGAGAGCTCTATCTTCTCTTAAAACCTGGGAATCATTCTAATGTAATTCCATTAAAACATTCCATTAATTTGAACCTGAAACTACTACTGTCTTGGGGCTTGACATATTTCTGTCACTCAAAAAATTAATTTTAGGACTTTCTCATGAAGATCCCATGGGTCTTGCATATGTAAAGAACAAGAAATTTGCCAAAGGACTTTTGAAGTCCTTCACGGTGGGGGGAAGGTCTTTACTGGAGTGGGAACATTCAAACAGACAACAGAGAACACTGAGTTGCCTGCAGTGGTTCTGGCCAGAGGGAATGTCATGAGCATGGTCTTATTCCTGGTCTTACTGTTTCTCTTCCTAAATGTGACCCCTGAAGGAAGAGTATGATTTTTCAGTAATAACATGAAGAGCTGCTCTCTGGATAAGTATATTGAGTGTCAGAGAGCTGAGGAAAACTTCTGAATTGTGAAAGTTGCCTTGTTTCTTGAGTTCTACCCAATTTTCCCTCGGTCAAGAAGCTCTTAATAGATAGGTGCTATACCCTCATCCTATTTAGAGCAGGTCATCTTTGGAAGGGGCTACCACCATAGCATGAGGATCTTATGAATCAAGCTGAGGCCATATAAGAACCTCTCAGGGATTTTGCTAGGATGGGGGGCACAGCGCTAGATCTCACACCCCCTTTCTACCCTCCTTCAATATGCATGCATTTTCTCTGGTGTTATATGAGAGGAACTCTGTTGCAAGGGGGAGGGAAGGCTTCAGTGAAGGGCTGCAGGTGGTCTTCTTGAGCCCCATCGATGCACAGTGGGAATTCTGGGGTGAGCTATGCAAGAATAACCAGTGCACCCAAGTGCAACACTGCTCGCAGCCTTGAGCATTTCCACTTAACACTTTCATATCCATTCCCATTTCCCACAAAGTGAACTCAAACTGCCTACCACCTAAATATCCTACATGCTCCTGTGAAGTTGAATGTGTTAATGGTTATAAAGTGCTTTGACCTTCTCTCTTGGAAAGTACTGCAGGAGTAAAAAATATTATTATTATCATTTCACAGACATTTTGCAGTTCCCACCGGTTAGTTTAATTCTCTCCTTCAATCTTGAATGCATTAAAATGGCTAAATAAAAAGTATTTTGAGTAAATAAAGATACCCATGATTTTTAAAACTTCTTTATTATATATTTTGATATGCATCATCACCTTCTCCTGACTTTCCACATAAAGTGCTATGACTTAACAGCCCTGTAATGATATTGCTACTTGGCTATAATTTAGAATGCTATAAAGATTATTTAGCACACAGAAGTGTTTCCAGTTAAAATTTAGCAACTCCTTTCAAATAGATTTACATTAAATCTTAGACTGCATTTTAGAAACATTGAAGCAAAAATAAAATCTAGTTCATGTTCTTGTAAAATATCTGTTCCTCTCCTGGATCTTTACCCTGGGTGGGGGTGGGGGGGCATTGATTCCCTCTCTGGTTAGAATTAACCTACATATCCCTCCTTTTTTCCCCCTACCTCTTTTTTCCTCTCTCCCTCCCTCCCTTCTTACATCTTTCTGCTTTCCAAAAACAAAAAACACACACAAAAAGAACCCACAAAAAACGCAAATTGAATAAAGTACTTTAGCATCTGGCATATTGTGAAGCCTAGATAAATATTCAGTCATTGTTGTTATATACCAGATACTGTTTAAGTTCTTGAGAAGACAAAGGAGATTGAATTCCTGCCCTTAAGAATTATGCAGTCTAAAGAAATAGAGACACAGACATATAAGTGTGTAAATAATGGCATATTGTTATAGTGCTAAAATGGGGAATATAAAAATGTTGTGAGAGTTAATAATATCTTAAGGAGCCAATAAACCATAACAGTTAATTGCACAGACTTTAGAGCCAGGCCACCCCTGATAAAATGTCAGTCTTTCCACTTAGTTTCTATGTGACCTTAAACAAGCTGACGATCTCTCTGAGCTTCATTTTCTCTTCTGTAAAAAGAAATTGCTTCCTCTTCTGGTTGTTTTAAGTCTTAAAGGAGTTTGTGTGTGTGTGTGTGTGTGTATGTGTACACACACATACATACATATACATATAGAATACACACACACACACGCACACATACAGAACATAGGCTTGTCCCTGTAATCTAAAAAACATTCAATACACATTAATTCTCATTTTTACTGGGAACAGGAAAAGATCACATACACACACCATCCGTCACTTGAACTTTTCAAATTATCATCTTATTTCTTTCATATCTTTAATAGCCACATTTTATGAAAAGGTTTTACATTTATTTTCCAGACCCTCCTTTTACCCCTTTACTACCACATTTTAATTTAATTCTATCAGCATAGTATTTTAAAAAAAATTAATGTTTATTTTTGAGAGAGAGAGAGAGACAGCATGAGCAGGGGAGACACAGAGAGAGAAAGAGAGACAGAGAACCAAAGCAGGCTCCAGGTCCTGAGCTGTCAGCACAGACCTGATATGGGGCTTCAACTCATGAACCTTGAGATAATGACCTGAGCCAAAGTCGGTGGCTTACCCGACTAAGCTACCCAGGTGCCCCTCCATCAGCACAGTATTGAATCATAGTATTGAATCCTTCTGAATTCTGATAGTTCCATGATGCAAAGACTGCAGGCATGCTTAGACAATAGCAGCTGAAGACTGACCCAAGGACTCCTGCTGCTTCTACTTTCCAAGTGCATCAATTTACTATGACTGTACCATCCTCTCTTCAGCCCACCTCATTTGGGCTTTCATTTCCTTTACTGAACTTAACACCACCTGCCTTCATCTTATCAAATCCAGTGTCCAGCGTCTTATTTCAGCCCTCTGTCCCCAGTCATTATGAAAGACCACATTTTAGGTAAGCTGGGAGGTTTACTATTGGCATCTTCCTCATCTTCATCACGTGCCCTTCTTGAGTTCATTTCAAATCTTTCAGTAGCAGCTGACCCTCCACCTCCTCCTCCCATTCCTACTGCCTTTCTCTGCAGTCATCGAGGAAAGACTCCAATAAGACTCTCTATTGATTTAGTGCACTTTCTAGGGGCACTTGGAATTTAAAAGTCCGTGGAGAGACAATCCATGACACATGGGGATACACCATAAGGCTAAAATTTCAGGGTCTGAAGTAGATGCCAGGAGAAATTTCTGAGCATAGATGTTCTCCCATGTTCCTTAAAGAAGACCCTATAAACTACCAAGTGGCCCAACACTATGAAAACCCAGACTCTGTTAAATTCCTATCAACCTGGCTAGAGATTAGTCTTCACTGTGAGTTTACCTCTTCAGATTGAATGAAACAGGAGATTCAGGGGACGAAAGGAATAGCCAGAAAATGACATATCACCTTAGGAGGTGATGGGGAAAGTAGGAAACCATCACCTATTTCCATATCCCACTCTATTTCTGACATTTCATTGCTGGTGTCATCTCCTAAATGTCAGATTCTGTTTGAAAAGTCTCACACATGGATTAATAAACAATATGCTGTCAATTAATTCTTATTAATATAAGAAAATATCATGGACAATTAGAGATTTTGAAGTGAGAAGGATACCCTTAGCATGGGCTTAAATGTTGTTCAAGAAGCAGTGAGTTTACAACTGAATTTATTCCCAAAGTTAACTGATAGGCTCAGTGTTTTCAAAATATCATATGTCATATATTTCAAACATCAGAATTAAATTAAGATTGCATAATGATGAGTAACATGTATGTGTGTGTGTCTGTCTGTCTCAGTGTGACAAAGTTTTCTGCAGTAGTTTATACTAACAGTCATCATGTGCAGCCCCAAGTTTCATTAGAGGAGATATATAACTCGCAGACACAATCAGTGGCTGCAATAGTCAAAGCTCACTGCATATCCACTGTGATATGGTTACAACAAGCATTTTAGATTCTGGCATATTCTGAAAAGAAAATTATGGTAACATGGTGCTGCTGCCAATTATCTGAATATGACTGACAGAGCAACCACGTATAAAGTCAAGCTTGTGATTTCTCTTAGACTGTTGGTTTTTTAACTACAGGGGGTTGAGTTCCCAATCAGATTTTCTTGATTCCCAGACTCAGCCTGTGTAGAGCTGCGTTTTCCCTACTTTAATTTTGTCATCCTAGGGCTAAAGAGCCTTTTTACCTACACATAGTGGGCTTTATTTCTGACTTGGTAACTACAAGGAGGCAGAGAATTCTGGGCGAGTCATCTCACACAGTGAGCAATTGTCTCATGATTTACAGCCTTTGAGACCTATATGCACTGAAGGATGTTAAGTTGGGCCCCTCAGATATGCCTTCCTTACTTTATATTCAACCCAACACCTTGGTCCTTCCATTGTCCCTAGGGCTGGCCACATCACGTTTCCTAGGATTTCACATACACTTGCTACCTCCCTCTGTCAAGAATTCATCCTGTGGAACCATACACAGAGAGGACCTTACTCTTGGCAGGTGACATTCAAACCACTATCAATCCTATTAGCTATACCTGTAAAAGATCTGCATAAATGACCACTTTCACCACCTTGGTCACTATTACTTGAGCCTAAAACACCTTTATCTCTGGCTTGACCTTGAAATAACATTCCAATCCTTAGATCATCCTCTTAGATGCTTGCTTCCTTGAAATTCATTCTCTATAAAGCATCCAGAGTGATCTTTCTGAAACTTAAGTTTTAAGGGGTTACTAGTCTACCGAAAATCTTTTCACGGTTTCCTACCTGACTCAGAGCATAAGCCATGGCCCTTACTAACAGTAGAACCAACCCACATGGTCCTATGTGAGCTGGCCACCTGCTCTACCTTCCCCTTGTTGACCCCCCTCCTTCCTGGGCCACATAGGTTTCCTTATATTTCTTCAAACTCACCAACCATTTCAAGCCTTAGGGCTTAATTTGCACTTTCTGATTCTCCAGGCAGGAATGAGTTTCTCTGAGTTATCCACATAGACATTACTCCTTTCCTGCAGATTTCCGCTCATATATCACCTCTACTGAAAGGCCTATGCCAAGCAGCCTGTTTGCAGTAGCATTCTCCATGTGCATGCCGTGTCTCCCTTTGGCCTGCTTAATTTTCCTTCTTAGCACTTAAGCGTGCCCAACTACTATTTTTTTCTTTGTTTTTTTTTGTCTGTTTGTTTGTTTGTTTACTGTCTATCTCCCCTCACTGGGATTGGGCACCTTGAGCACAGAGCCCCCCTTTTTTTCTTTTAAATAGTTATTGTCAAATTGGTTTCCATATAACACCCAGTGCTCATCCCCACAAGTGCCCTCCTCCATGCCCATCTCTCCCCTCCCCCCCCACATCNTCTCCATGTGCATGCCGTGTCTCCCTTTGGCCTGCTTAATTTTCCTTCTTAGCACTTAAGCGTGCCCAACTACTATTTTTTTTCTTTGTTTTTTTTTTGTTTGTCTGTTTGTTTGTTTGTTTACTGTCTATCTCCCCTCACTGGGATTGGGCACCTTGAGCACAGAGCCCCCCTTTTTTTCTTTTAAATAGTTATTGTCAAATTGGTTTCCATATAACACCCAGTGCTCATCCCCACAAGTGCCCTCCTCCATGCCCATCTCTNACTATCTTTTCCCATTCCATTGGTTACCTATTAGTTTTGTGGGTTGTTTCCTTTGATGGAGCACAGAGCCTTTTTATGGTTTGTTTAGTATCAGACCCACTCATATAGAATGCTGTCTGTGACACAGAGTAGCATTCAGGAAAGAAATGGCTGAGTTAACATCTGTTGTACATGGTCTTTTCCTCATTTGTTTTACAGCTGTACATTTGGCCATTTCAGTGCCTCTCTCTGATGAGTGAGCTGCTATATCAGGCTTCCTAATTGGACCTTCATCTTCCCAGGGATTCAAGTTTGATATTTGTGTAACTCATGCTTGATGATTCTGTTATTCCAGTTTTTAAAAATACTTAACCTGGAAACAAACTTTCTTTCTGACAAGTTTTAGAATTATGGTAGACAATGGGAAAAAGAAATGATTGTGTGTGTGTGTGTGTGTGTGTGTGTGTGTGTGTGTGTGTGTGTTACAATCAGGGCATTACCTAACCCACTTAGTTCAAAACCTTTCTTAGCAGATGAGTCTGTGGCCACACAAGTGAAGCACTTTTCTTGTCACACAGTCACATTTGGAGGCAGAACTCAATTATAGTGTTTTTTCCCTTTACTATTCTGTCCTTGGAATTGATTCCTGGGACCATCTGTCTGTGGTCTCTCTGTGTGGGAGGGCAGAAGGAGGGGGCTATCCTGTGTTCAGATATTGTACTTGTAAGGGACAAAATAGGATGAGATGCATGCTCTTTTCTATGAATCATGCCCTAGGGCCCCTAGTTTCCTTGTTCTCTATTTTGTCTTGGAACCATTAGTCATTTCTCTCCTGCCCCTGGTGGGCACGATTTAATTCATTTATAACTTGTCCAAATTACACATACCATTATGACCACTTAGATCACAGAATTCCAGGTAACAACGTAATTGTATACCTACTAAGTGCTTCAGTCTCCTTCTCTTTAATTGCAGACAGAGTTTGAATTCACAGTTGCGTTCATGGAGACACATATTTCTATACTGAAACATTTTCTTCCTGCCAAAGCCAAATGTTAAATACATTCATTCTCAGCTGAAGTTTTAGAAAGCAAAATTGCATGGTTTGAGAGTGAAAAATCAAAGTATCATTTTAGGATATGTCAGGTACAATTCTAAATCTGTGTGCAAGGGCTGGAGATGCGCTAAGTACAGATCCAGGCTGGTATTAAAATGAGCATTCCTGTAGAATACAGAGGAGCAGGCAATGCTAGCTTAGCTGTACCCCTGGGGGCTGCATAGGCGTGCTTGTTCACCTGACTTTTGTGTTTATCTGAATATTTAGGCAGGCTTTCCCAGGACAGGGTTATCTACTGGCTTAGCTACCTGTCTCTGCATTCATAAGATGTAAGTGTGAATTCACTTTTCACTTCAGTGTTCAGGGGATCTGATTAGATTCTATGATAATATACAAAAAAAGAAGAAGTTATACTCTATTTTCATAATTCACATCCAAACAGACCTTTGCATGTGACACCATTCTTTTTGTATGATCACCCGACTCAGTGATTGTTTACCCCTGCACTGAAATTCCTAAAGGAGACATCATTAAGCACTTTGTTTCAAGACAATAATAACTGTCCTGTGAGGCCACCATGCTTCTGGTAGCCTTACCTCACTCACTGCTGAGCCTTTTATTATAACATATTCATAAACATAATGCCCTTTTTGTGCAAAAATGAAAAAAATCATCACAAAAATGAATCTCTTATTGGGGTTTCAAAGGAGTGGATTTTCAGTTTCTAAGAAATGTATGAAGTAGAAATAGATGAAAGGAGACACAGTCAGAAATGAAATATCTTCATGATTAATCAGAGGCAAGTAGCTCCATCATTGAAAAATGATTCAGTGTTTAAGGCTTTTCTCTCTTTCTAACAACAGAATTCTGTAAGACTTTGAACTCTCAATATTGGAAATGTAACTACAGAAAATTTTCACTCCATAGGTTTTTTTTAAAACAAAATGGAATATTATACTTTAAAGCATAAAATAATTGCTTCTGATTGCCTATCAATGAAAGTCCAAACTCCTGGGCGTGGGCTTGGACTCGGAAGCTTCAGCTGGAGCACCCTACCTAGCCTAACTCATCTCCGTAAATTCATAGCAGAGACCATCTATTCTAGTCGTACTCATTGTAAGCTTCTTCTTCATCTTAAACACCTTCTTTTTCACCCCTCTCTCTGAGCTTCTTGACCATCAAGAACCTATCAAAGTCCATAAACTACCATCAGCCACTCTTAATGCTCAGATATAGAAATGGATATTAAATTGAAGTTTAATTCTTATCTTCAAGGAACCTTCCCTTCCTGCCCAACCTCAGATTTGTCTCTACCTTTCCTAAGCTGCAGTAGTAGCAACTATAAACTCCCTCAGCTGTCTCCACCAGCCCACTATAGCATTATTTACAGTCTATTTTGCAGTGGCAATAGACTGTAAATTCTTCAAGAAATCTGAACATGGCTTATACTCCTTACCATTCCCCAGAGTGCCTAAGAAAGTATGAAGTTCAAGGCTTAGCATTGTTTTATGATTTGATATTTCCAGAATGGACTCTATTGTTTATGAAAGAGGACATAGTCTCATCTTTAGTCATGACCAGGTTCAGGTAATTACTATTGGCAAGAGATTTCTTAATGAAAATGTCAAGTGGCCTGGAGACACTGTACTCCACATTTAGCACTTCTCAAGTGGCTTTCCTCACCTACAATTAGCATTTATATTCTGGGTACTTCTTCAATATCTGTAAAAATCGTAAAATATTTTCTTTTTTTATTTTTTAATGTTTAATTTATTTTTGAGAGAGAGAGAGACAGTGTGAGCAGGGGAGGGTCAGAGAGAGAGGGAGATAAAGAATCTGAAACTTAAGCTCCAGGCTCTGAGCTAGCTGTCAGCACAGAGCCCGGCGCAGGGCTCGAACCCACGAACCGTGAGATCATGACCTGAGCCGAAGTCGGATGCTTAACCGACTGAGCCACCCAGGCACCCCTAAAATATTTCCTTTTTATGGAATGCTCAGAGACACCTGCAATTAGACTTAACGACATTAGGAATCTGTAGTCCCAGTGCATGAGAACATCAGGTAAAGCATTTGCCAGAAACAAAACAAAAACAGGAATTGTTTAAAATAGAGCTTTATATTCCATCATGAAATAGTATTTTTGTTTAAACAGTACTTTGTTAAAGTAAACAGTACTTTATAGTATACAATACACTTAATACTTCCATTTTTTCCTCATTTATTTTCTCACTGAATCCTCATATCTAGATTTTCTTTTTTTTTTAATTTTTAAATGTTTGTTTACTTTGAGAGGGAGACAGCGTGAGCAGCGGAGGGGAAGACAGAGAGAGAGGGAGACACAGCATCCAAAGCAGGCTCCAGGCTCTGAGCTGTCAGCACAGAGCCCGACATGGGGCTCAGACTAACTAATTGTGAGATTATGACCTGAGCCAAAGTCAGAGTCTTAACAGACTGAGCCACCCAGGTGCCCCTCATATTTAGATTTTTCAAATATGAAGAAACAAGCTTAGAGATGGTGGAGGTGGTGGTGTTGAGCTATCCTAGATGAACAGAAAATATCTGTGGCAGAAACTTAAGGTTGCTAGTTCTTCCTTCTACAACAGTAGCTCACCTGTCTCATCATTCCATAATACAAATCTTGGAGGGCTTTATTAGTTACAGGGGAAAGTAAAGCTAAAAATTCTTTAAACTGCTCTTCTCAGATAGTCCAAATCCACATGAGACCAGTATTTTCGGACTCTGTTTTAGTATATGACTCCCTTTTAACATATATCACTGTACCTATGTGTCCATACAGCAAAGGAACAATACACTTTTGCTTAGTAAGCAATTGAGAGAATGTGTAAGCTAAGAAAATATTGTATCGAGGCAGGTAAACAAAAGTGGATCTCTTGGCTGGCAGATTTCCTTTCATAAAGAATTTGTGTCAGACCTTGGAGAAAACAGCCCCATATTTCACACTATGTGGATATTATGACTGTTTTTCAGTTGGCTATTAGTCTGGGATGACATGAATTCTGTTCCAAGGTGTTTACTTTTTAGAGTCATCTTTTTTTTTCTAAAAGTTTATTTATTTACTTATTTCAAAAGAGAGAGAAAGGGAGAGAGAGAGAGGAAGGTGTGTGCGTGAGCAGGGGAGGGGCAGAGGGGGAGGTAGACAGAGAATCCCAAGCAGGTTCCACACCATCAGTGCAAAGCCAGATATGGGGCTTGAACCCACAAACCTTGAGATCATGATGTGAACTAAAACCAAGAGTTAGACATTGAACAGACTGAGCCACCCAGGCACCCCGCTCTTTAGAATCATTTTGAACTTCTGTTTGAAAGCCTTAATTTTTTTTTTTTTTTTGGTCAAATCTCAATCATCCCTTTTACAGATGGGTGGGCTACGTTGTTACTTTGATGATCCCAGGGAACCATATCCTCTGATATCTATGCTCTTGTGTGGTCCCTTTTGTTGAATCTGGCCCATGACCTGCTTTAAAGAATAAAATATGGCAGGGATCATGCTATGCCAATAAAATAAAAGAAATTAAGAACAAAAAAAGTAAGGCAGTGCCTATTTCAGGCCTAAACCTTAAGACTTGGATACTTTCACTTTGTGGTCTGGGGGAATCCAGTCTCCACATGAGATGTTCAATTACCCTGAGACCACTGTGCAACAAGAAGCCAGACCCAACCATGTAGAGAAGGTCTGTGGAGAACTGAAACTTTAACCAGCAAGTCCAGCTGAGCTCACAGTTGATAGTCCTTATCAATTTTCTGGCCACATGTGTGAAGTCACCCAGGAAGCAGTGTTTTCATCTTTAGTCAAGACACTCCCACTGATGCCCCATGACACAGAGATAGACTGTCCTTGCTGAGTTCTGCCCAAATTGTAGAATTGCAGCAAATGTATTGGTTTTGGAATAGTTTGTTATGCAGCAGTATATAACCAAAACAGCGAATAACCAGGAAATTGAGAGCTATCAGAATAAATTGAATTGGGGCACCTGGGTGGCCCAGTCAGTTAAGCATCTGACTCTTGGTTTCAGCTCAGGTCATAACCTCATGGTTCAAGCCTCGTGTCAGGCTCTGCACCAACAGGGAAGTTTCTTGGGATTCTCTCTCTCTCTCTCTCTCTCTCCGCCCCTGCCTCTAAACATTTATTAATTAATTAAAAAAAAAGAGGAAGCTGAATAGGGAACTCTGGTTTGAAAAAAAAATGCTTTAAAGAGTAAAAGATTTTGTTACCCATTGCAATATGTTCCTGGCCTGTTCCATCTGTCTTCCCCAGAAATCTGCCTCTCTGTTCCCTCCTTCATTCCTCTTGCTGACCCCCTGACCACTTGAACCCCTTCCCTCTTTTGCTGATGTCATTACTACCTCTGGCCACATAGAGCAAAACACATATTACACCAAGAGAAAATAATAAAAATTACCAAAACAACAGCAGCCAAACACTGGTGTAAAGGTTTATATACAAATGGGCAAGAGGAGTGATTTTCAATTATTTCCACTAATTGTTGCCATCATTTAAGAATAAGATTTGTTTCTATTTTATTGACTGTTTTTGTCATCCTGCTAATTAGTCTTATCTGAAGCTACCATATTTTAAATGAAACCATTTGATCTGTATTTACTATCTACACCAGCAGAACTTCTAGTCCTTTAGCTCATATTCTTGAAAGGGTTTTAAAGACTCTATTAATTAGTGAAGTTGGCACCCAGAGCTACAAATCATGACAATTTTTACTTTTCTCTGCCACAGTCTATTTTGCTTTCGAATGTTATTCTTTAGCTGGTAAACAAACTTTCTTGCTTCCTAGAATAACTTTCAGTCTTTTCTATAAAAACTCATTTCCATGAACTCTAAGCAGTGGCTTGCAATTTCATAGATAGTAAAATGCACAAGAAAATGTCCCAGGTCACATCAACTTGTTTATCATTATGGTTGCTACAAAGTGTTTGTAAGTCAATGTTATAGTATTCTAATATGAATTGTGCTGGTAATCGCTCATTTATTTTCATTCTTTAGTAAAATATTTTATTTCTACCTTTCCCCAAATTACAAAACTCAATTAATAGCAGATTTTGACATGTTTATAGTTATGTGTTTAATGCAAACATGCCCATGGGACACCAACCTAGACATTCTTTAGTATATTGTTAGGCATTTCTTATATTTAATAACATAATAAATCACAATTATTAAATAAATAAAAATAAATAATAATAAACAATCCCATTTCTGTTTATCAAGTTAAGAAAATAAATCAGTCTGATGTGCCTGGGTGGCTCAGTCACTTAAGTGTCTGACATCGGCTCAGGTCATGATCTCATGATTCATGAGTTTGAGCCCTACATGAGACTCTCTGCTGACATTGCAGAGCCTGCTTGGGATTCTCTCTCTTCCTCTCTTTCCCTACCCCACTTGTGAGCTCTCACACTCTCTCTCTCTCTGAAAATAAACTTAAAAAATAAAGTCTTACCTTGATTAAATAAATAAAATTTAATGAAAGAAAGAAAAGAAAAGAAAAGAAAAGAAAAGAAAGAAAGAAGAAAGTAAAATAAACCATTCTGGTGAGGGTGAGAAGGGGACCTACCTCAGTTGAAATCAAAATAACTGTGTTTAGGGGCGCCTGGGTGGCTTAGTCGGTTAAGCGTCCGACTTTCGCTTAGGTCATGATCTCGCGGTTCGTGGGTTCGAGCCCCGCGTCGGGCTCTGTGCTGACTGCCAGCTCAGAGCCTGGAGCCTGTTTCAGAAGTCAGTGGTTCCCTCTGTCTCTGACCCTCCCCTGCTCGTGCTGTCTCTCTCTCTCTCCCCTAGAAATAAAATAAAATAAAATAAAAAATTTTAAAAAAAAGAACTGTGTTTATATGTGTCATTAAGTTATATCTCTTAAAGTTTCTCAGCCTCAGTTTCTTTGTCTGTAAGGTTCAGATAATATCACTGAACCCATAGAATTCTTCTGCCTATCAAATGAGATGATAGTGGGCAGAGTATTTAACACAGGCATCTTGGGCAGAACAGTCCCTCAGAAAATGTTTGCCATCTGACTCTGAATGGTTTTGAATACTGGTATTTTACTGAATTAATAAGAAGGAGGCTGCTTAATAAATATCTATAGTATTGCAAACATTTGGATATCCCATTGGTTTCTGGGTAATTATATTGCACTTTACTTCTGTGTGTCATCTGGATGATAAAATAATCTCTCCTTTTCAGATGCATGAGCATGCAGGTGCCGGTTTGCTGGACATATTGAAAATGTAGAGAATGTATGGGTAGTTTTCATATCCAGTGTAGCTCCCTGATATGGTGAATCACTCAGATGATGGACATAATTATTTACATTCAATTTAACAAAAAATGGGTGATTGTTATTCAGTCTAGGCACTGGAAATGCAGAGCTGACTGAGACAAACAACTTTTTTCTAGAAGATCTCAGAACCTATTTATGGAGACAAATATACAAGCCAACTGATCATGAAATACATAAGGATGAAATAAGGGTTAAATGTAAAGGAAAGTAAGTTCTATAGATCATAAAAAGTAGTAGCTTGATTATAGGGAGTTCTAGAAAGCCTTCGGGGAAGCGATAAACTGTTAATAATGGCTTCAAAAATAAAATAATTCAGAGATTTCTTCTCTTGGGACTGATCTCAGTCTGTACCCCTCTGTGCTAGGTATTTTAGATTGTGCTCCAGACACACTCCATGCTTCTCTGGTCTGCTCTGTGCTGAGGGTTTCTCACCAGAAGAGACTACATCAACTGCCTCTATTGGTCTCTGGCTTCAGGTTGGCTTTGATGGATGGGGAGCACCAGTAGAAGACATGAAGGAGGGTGAAGAGTGAAGTCAGGAGTATTTATACTCCTGCTTCCCTCCCTGCAGGCTTGTTGTGAATTGAATGAATCCTCAGATTCAGTCTCAGGTGTTTGCTCCTGCCAAGCAGCCCTTCTGTTTCTGGACTGCCATTAATTCTTCCCCCTGTGCCCTTCAGGCTGTGATACTTGGATTATCCCTTGTCATTTCTCAACACCTGCACATGTCTTTGTGCGTAAGCCCTTTATTAAACTTAATTCAGGTGATCCTAATTTTGTTTTACTTTCTATTTCCTACTGAGAGACCTTGACTAGAATGCCTTTTTTCACGAGATTTTGTTGGCTTTCACTGTTTGATTTGCTAAGACACCACACTATGTCCGTTTTCCTATTTGTCTCATGCTGCATCACTGCTGGTAGCACCTGCCCATTCTGCTCAGGCTGGTTTCCATTCCATCCTTTAAGCCTCTTAGTTCAAGAAGTCATCCTTGAGTCCTTATTGTGGACTCAGTTTTCTTCCTTTACTTTGTATAGCATCATTCACATATATTAGCCACAGCCCTTGCCACAGAAGTATTTATACTAGTATTTCCCATGAAATGTGAGTTACTCAAGGGTAGGGATCCCATCTTTTTCATCTTCATATAAGAGTGGTTCCCATTGTTCTCATAATAGCACTTACTACACTCGGAATGATTTAGTGTTTTATTTAATAATCAGTAAAAGTCTTAGTTTTCCTTGTTCACTTGATTAAAACAATCTTGGGCTTGGTATGTGAAAGTTCAAATCAGGTGATAGATTCCTGTGGATGAAAACTTTGTTCTGGGTTAAACTAGCCTTGTTGGTGTTTTCTGTGTCTTGGTCAGTCTACAGTGAGCATTCCATGATATGAAAGAGGTTGATTATTTTTGTGTGTGTGCTATTATGTATCAGAATCTCTGGATTCCCTCACAGTTCTTCCTCTTACCTGAAGTTCACATGCGGTACACGTGGTCGTGTAGGATTCCTATGACAGGCATATGTCATTCACAAGCATAACATACTTCATGGGCTGTAGCATAGAGGAGCAAGTGTATGTTCTACAAAACTTTACACTTTCTCCTATTCAGTAAACTATGTCATCATTAAACTGAGAGAGAGAGTGATGTCATAGAACTGAACTAGCCTTGGGCCTATTCTAATTCATTTGATAAAGAAAACCTAAGAAAGAATTTAGCACAATAGCTAGGTTATTTTTTGTTTCATTTTTCTGTAAAAATTACTTGGGACGTAATTGTGTAAATGAATAAGCCCTTTCTAGTTCCTTAGAGGTTGACACCCCTGTTTAACTTTCCCCATCTTTAACGTCTTGAGAAGAGATGAAATGTCAAGCCATTTCTGTGTCTTCGTAAAAGATATTACTAAGCAGAATATGAGAAGGAGGTTGCACAATATCTCTTTTCTCAATTTTCCATCTGTTGCTCTCCCTCTCTGCCTCCTTGGAAGAAGAAATTGAGAGAAGAGAACCCAGCACTTTGGGTGACTTGGGTTGAAAACCTTTGCCTATTCAAAAAACAAATAGTGGTTTGTTCCAGAACCTTTGTAGATTCTACTTCACAATTACTCCAGAAATGCTGCTACCATGGTTTCTTGTTCTCTGTCTCTGTGTTGGATTTTAAGAGGGCCAAGTGACATGGTTTCTAAGCCAAAGATCTTTTGTAGTAAAACCACAGGTGAAAATGCCATCAATTTCTTGTTGCCTTGTTTTCAAGAACAAACTGGTTTGATGTTTTTTCTTCTTCGATTTTTCCAGGACATCACATTCAATTCTCAACTGTCCTGTTTTTGAAGAAAGATAAGACTTTGGTTTTGATTGAATTTTCCTTGAGATCAGTTATTTCCAAGTCCAGTTTATTAAAGGAGTAACGTAGCTTCAGTTCTGAATTCTCTGAGGTCATACTCAAGTTCATCTTTGAATTATAGAAGTTTTTTTGTATGTTTTTTTCTTTTTTCCCCCCAAAGTGTGGATCTTGAGTTAATTTTTTTCCATTCAGGGAGAGAAAGAATAACTAAAGATAAAATGGAAAGACCATCCTTCCTTCTTTTTGGCATTTAATGCTTTTTTCTTAAATGCACAGATGTTGATTCAAATCTATTGAATATATATGCTTGTTCAGCTTAATGCTTTGTTTCTTTGTTTTGGTTATGTATATGTTACTGACTTCTGTAGTTTATTTAGAATACATGTTTAGAATGTGAGATTTTTATAAGAAAATATTTTTTCCTTTGTTTAAGGACTTGAGGGGTGCCTGGGTGGCTAAGTTGATTAAGCACCCAACTTCAGCTTAGATTGCAATCTCGCGGTTTGTGAGTGCAAGCCCCATGTCAGGCTCTGTGCTGACAGCTCAGAGCCTGGGATCTGCTTTAGACTCTCTATCTCCCTCTCTCTCTGCCCCTGCCCTGTCTGCACTCTGTCTCCCTCTGTCAAAAATAAACATTGAAAAAAAAATTTTTTTAAAGGACTTGGAAGATAAATCAAGAAGAAAATGTGATTTGGTGCCAAACAAAAATGCATGGCTCCTCACTTTTAGTGTATTATAGTGTAATGGGTGAAAATTCTATATGCTTTGCTTTCCTGGAGAGCATTGTGGGCAGATGCTGGAAATAAAGGAGTTACGTATCCCCCCTCCCCCCATACTACAGATTAGCTAGCATTGTACACCGATGTTGATGACACAGCTTTGTAGGTGGCATACTTGTGCAGGTGTAACACTTCGGTAAGTGGCAAACCTATTAGGTTGGCACACATTTGTGTGTGGATGGTACAATAGAATGCACGGTACATATTTGTCCTTCTAGGAAACATCTGTACAGAATGCATTTTTGCATGGATGGCACATGAGGGGATCCTAACGTTTGAGCTTTGGTTGGGCAGTTGGTCCATGCTTTCCTAAAAATGTACACCATTTAGGACTCTCAAACTTTAGAAAATGTTTCTTCTGCTATTATCTCAACCACCCCAGAAAACTGTCAGGTGAGAAGTCATGATTGAAATCCCATATGTAAAAAACTGAAAGAATTTTGCATGCCTGGTTGGCTCAGTCAGTTAAGTATTTGACTCTTGATTTCACCGCAGGTCATGATCTCATGGCTTATGGGCCTGAGACCCATAGCAGTCAGATATGGGTTCTGTCTATATCACAGGGCTCTGTGCTGTGAACATGGAGCCTGCTTGAGATTCTCTCTCCCTCTCTCTTTCCCCTTCCCCTGTACTTTTTCTCTATCTCTTTTTCCAAATAACCAAATAGAAAAGCCTTAAAAAAAAAAAAAGAGAGACTCATTTGTAAATAAAACGGAAGGACTTAAAAATCTTAATTTCAAATTTCTGCTCAGAAATTCTCAGTATTATCTACTCATTTGGTTGTATGAAGTCTAGCATTTTTAACATAGGATTCAAAGCCCACCGTAATTTAGTCTTACCACATTTTTTTACTGTATCTTCATTGTCTTCATAGGCACAAAACAATTGTGTCAAGTGCAGTCTTCACTATTACCATACTATGGTCACCTATGACTCACTTTTTATTTTTTATTAGGTCATTATCTTTACTCAGAGCTTTAATTTTCTTGTTTCTTCAGTATCTGTTCATCCTTCTATTCTAGCTAGGAGCCTCTCTCCTCTGGACAGATTTCACTGGACATTTCAAGATACAATAATATTTTATTTCTCTAAGCTTCTACAGATGTATTTTTAAAATTTTGTTTTTATTTTTTCATTTCATTTTTTCATTTTTATTTTAGAGAGAGCATGCATGAATGGGGTAGAGAGGCAGAGGGAGAGAAAGGTTCAGCATGGAGCCTGATGTGGGGCTTGACCCCATGACCCTGGGATCATGACCTGAACTGAAATCGAGTCAGACACTCAACTGATTGAGCTACCCAAGCACCCTCAGAATGTATTTTTTTGATGTGGAACTTTTCTGTTCCAAACAACTTACTGTTGCTTCATGGGTATGATTCTATTTTCTCCCACCAGTGATCATTCCCTCTTCTCCCTGCCTTGGTGGTTCACTTTGTTGATTATAGACACAATGCCTCCTATTTTTCTACTCCCAGACTACAAGGGATGAATGCCTATGACTGGGTTTCTCCTTTGCCTCTTTCCCAAGGTCCTCCTGGCAGGACTTTGGTCTTCCCAAATGCTGGCATCTTTAATCTGTGACTTTCCTGAAAGCCAGGTCTTTTTAAATTCCTCCTCAGTTTCTCAAACTGTGAGTTCTTTATAGTACAGTCTGGGTCTTCTGTTTCACTGTTTGAACACCTCATGAAGCCATCCATGCCTACATCAGTCCCCCTTGATCTCTGTTCCTAAAGTTGTACAGTATTTAATGGTTTAAATCACATACTGTCATCAGGTCCATGGAGTGGATTATGTCAGCACAAGTGGGGAGTTTGTGTGTTTGGGAGGCAGGTGTTGAGATACAAAGGTCATCTGGTGTACCTCCTATTTTAAGAACTAGAAGCAGCACTGTGGCTGCTCAGTCAATGCTTATTGATTATTCATTTAAGAAATGATAATTCTGCTTTACTGATTATCTTCCGTGTCCTTCCTCCTAAGGGCTGTTCCCAACTATTCAATGATTCAAGTTTCAAATTTTCTGGCATGTCTTTGAGCTACTTCTTACCTGTCTCCTTCCTTAGTTTTTTATGTCTTTGGAAGTTCTGCTCTAGCCTTAGCATTTTATACCTTGTGCATGCTTTGCTGTCTGATGATATCTGCATTTTCTATGATTCTTCTCATTTGGCCTGAAATCCCACACTCTGTTTAAATGGAACTTTGTGATTACCTCTCAAGCCCTTCCCAGCCCCTTGTCCTAATACCTTAAATACTAATTTTCAGACTTTAGTCTATTTTGGTGACTTATTAGATTTTTCTTTTAGCTTTCCACCAGGGGACATCAATTTCAAACCCTCACAAGCACAGGTGCAACTTCTGCTCTTATAATTCCCACCCACACTCCTAACTCTACTCTATCTCCTGATAACACCATATTAAGTCACTAATGGCTAGAGTTTGAAAGATTGAATGTTAAAAGCATAATTAGAGACTTAAGGGAAACAAATTGTACCCATAAAATTTAGAATTAATTTCAGGAAAATAGGGCAATTGAAGCACCTACTGCAATTTGAAATGACTTTTCTAAATGAGCGACTGTGCCAGAAATCAGCTCCCTCCTAACTTCCGCTGTTTCCTTCTTATTTCCTTCCAAGAATAAGGGCAGGTCAGTGGGGGTGGTTTGGCAAACATCAATGTACATTTCTTGTCAGAATATCAAAGGCAAAGAGCTCACCTTAAAGTTTAGTTTTCTCTCTTTAGTGGAAATGGAAAATGGGAGAAGGTGTGTGAGTGAGACCAATCATTGCCCTTGGGCAAGCTTGAGAAATTGCGAGACCAGAACATATACATTCAAAGAGGAAGTACTTCTGAGCCCAGGCTAATCCCATCAGTCAGTAATTTCTCATTTCTTATATCCAGTATTGGCTAAAGGCACCATTTGAGTTTACACACAGTCATATTACATACCATCAGTCCCCTGATGTCTTTGCCTTAGCAGTCTTCTCTTTATGGGAATGTTGGGTAGCTTAACTCAGCCAGTCCAAACCCATCCAGATTTATACCATCTCTCCTTATACAGCCAGGGAGCTGGCTTTGATTACCATAGCTCTCCCCTGTCTCTCCCTTCTCAAGCCCACAAAGAGACTAAAACAAATAGTAGCAATTCCATCAAAGGAACTGTGTAAGCCACTGTGGGTGCAAAGAAGAAAACATGATCCTACTTATTAGGGGCTTATAGTCTATTGTGGGAGGCAGCCACAAAAGTGGCAATTATGAAGCATAGAAGTAGCTGTGAATAGGATGTCATGTGGTCACAATAGAGATATTGATGGGCTTGCTCTTCCTCCTCCTAGCTATATGAATAGAGGTCATTTCTCTGGTCTTCAGCTTTTTCACCCCTAAAATGATAAAATTAACAATTATTCTGTGGGGTAGTTTTATATGTTAAGTGACATAATGCATGTAAGATGCATGGTAGAAGTATGACCTCATTTCCTAGTTTGTATTCAGGTTAGAAAATGGTTGGAGACACACCAGTTATAGGTTTGGTTTCAATTTAAGACTCCAGGTCAAACTTATCTGCCATGCAATGTTTATAACTCTTGAGAGAGCAAGAATGAAGAGTATGGATGAATCAGGGTTATCTTGAACTTTAGTTTTAGAAACCCATGACTATGGGTGGCAGCTAGGATTTTTTTTGGTTAGAAAAACTCAGAAAGCAGTTATCTCAGGTTAGTGAAGTTGTACTGGCAGTGAATATTTTGAAAATGTGAATGAAAACAAGACAATCTTAGGAATCCACAAGTTTTTCTAAAAGATTAACCATACAAATTTCTGCCCCGGGCAACTTACTAGGGAAAATTCTTCTAAAATGTCTTATTCCCTGGGGTCGCAAGCTGTCTCTCTCTTTTGTTGTTACTGAAGCAAGAAGAAGAGAGCAAGGAAATCTATAAAACCCAAATAAAAATACAGATTTAAAGCAAGCAGAGAAAAAGAGACCCTTTGATAGTCCCGTTTACTGGCCTGGCAGTTATTCCCATGTACTATGCATGAGTTTTAGTAAGACTCTGTGTATGTCTTTGGTAAGAAAATGGAAAACTATTGATTTTGTTTGGAGAAATCTCATTCAGTGTCCTCTTACACTGATCCTAGAACCCATGTACCTTATGCTAGAAAGTAAAAATAATTTAAGGGCTAGGCATGCTGAGAGGTGGCATGAGTTTTATCAAATGATGAGACCTTACCATGGTTTGTGGACTACACCTGAAGACTGACATCACTACCAGCTTGCCTGTGCAAAGATCCTTAGCAAGTATATGGCATGTACTCCCTTCTTATATCTCCTGGAGTCCCTTAGCCAATTGTTTCTCATTTGTTTTTGATCAACTTAGGAATAGTGTCACAGGGTCATAAACTGGAGGATGCAAGAGCTAGAAGTTCCCTGTGATCTATTACTGTCCATTCTTTGTGTCTACAGGCAAAAAAACCCCAAAAAACAAAAAAAAGCTTAAAGCAATAAAATAATACATGAAATGACCATAGCCACTTTTCAGACTAAACCCAGAGTAGAAGCATAGGCTCTTGGCTCTCAGTCCAGTGGTATATTAAAATGTGTCCAGAAGTGCTGGAACTGTCAGAGATGAGAGGACATTGTCCTTGCCCCAAAGCAGTTGCCTCTTCATTCAGAAAAGCAGCTGTAGGTGGGTAATGACAATGAAAATGCTGCAAATATCGTGTATGTTGCATTCAACCACAAGAGACATATTGAGCATCTATAATGAGCAATGGTATTAAGACACGGTGGTAGGCTAAAGAAGGAGACAGATGAAAAATAATATGCCCTCTTCTTCTGATAACTCCAATCTAGATGGGGCAGGGGCTGTACTGCTGACTCTTATACCAAGGAAACAATGATATCTGCTCCATGTTAAATTATGTAATAGTAATTACCAGGTACTATGCAATCTAAGAATTTATAAAGAGGGAAAAAAAAGTACTACAGATGTAAAGATCATGCAGTAGAAGGGTCTGAGAAGGCTCCTCAGAGGAAATGGTGTTCTCTGTGGAATTTGCATAGACATGAGAATTTGGTAAATATGGAGAGAAAAAATTTTCCTTTGATTGGAAAATTGATAAATGCCCTCTCACTCCATATTGCCTGGATGAATGGCACCCAGAAAGAGGTATATGCCATTTCTAGAGGGAATGATCTAGGGATCTAGGGGAGAGAAGAGGACATTATGCCTTAGGGGAATGCAACAGGGAGTAGAGAATACCCAAGTTGGGATGGTGTCATGATAGAGTGAGATGATGCTTTAAAAGTCTGACATGGGTCAGATTCTAGGACATGTTGTATTTGTCTTCTCTTAAACTACCAGGAAATAAAACTCCAAGGCCTCAGAACAGAGGACTGGCACAGATACAGTTTTGACTTCAGAAATGTTATCTCAATAGTACCATATTATGACTTTCTTGGGCCCTAGATGCTTTTGTCTTCATGGCCATCTTATGACATTACTACTGCCTTGATATAATAGTGAACATATTAATACTATACATTAAGACTGTTCTTTGACCTAAAAGTTCATTGTTAAAAATTCTGATTTCAAAAGAAATTAAACTATTTCCATGGGCCTCTAAAAGTAGTGGGAAGCCTAAGCAATTTACCTATGTGCCTTTTGGATAAATTGGCTCTGATTCTAAAAGCAACCTTTGAATTGTTTTAAGGAGCAAGTATGGAAACAGAGACAAAGGAAGAGGTTTTGTAAATGACCTCAATGAGAGTTGTATCTAACAGTCACAAGTTGTGTATAAACATGTATAAACAAAAATTTGAGAAAATGTTCTGAATTAGTCTTTCACAAAAAAACCCACAAAGGAAATGCAAATTTAATATATAAAATCAAGAATAATAATTTTAATCATTGTGAGGATAAAAATATCTGCAAAAGAACTGTATATTTTCTTCCAAGTTAATATGAACTTTGTGGTTTATATTATACTGGGTATCATTTACTGTATAAGATTTTGGTACATTTCTTTTTCTCCTATTCAGCCTCTATTACTTACAACTATTCAAGTGTATGCACACACCCTTGCTCACTTTTTAATTATTGGGTTATTCTAACATGTACCCAGATCAAGGTCATCTATTTGACCTCCCAAGGTGCTTTATCTGATACACTGGGGGCTCAGAGCTATTGTCTAAGACTGATTTCTTCTGATCTGTAGTAAAATCCCCTGCCTATTGCTGCAGGAAGCTCTCAGAGTCAGACTGGCTTCTTTTTTGTTCCCTTCTGAAATTTATAATTTAGTGTAGAAGCCCCACGGACTTTCCTGGTGATCAGGCTTTGTGGGTCATGATATGCTCACTCTGTTTAGGGAGGCTAACCCCTCTCACATCACCAGGGGCATATCTTCTATTGCAAGTTATTATACTTTGACTATATGCCCTCATGAAGTAATTCATTGTTATCATGTACTTTTATTTTTTATTTGTCTCTACCTACAGGGTTAAAGATTCACAATCACATAAAAATTTTTAATAAACCCCAGCCTTCCAAATAACAGCTACATGTGAGGGAAATTATTAATATATGTTTAACACGTTCTCTGCCATTGTGAAACTTAGTTGTATTCAAAGAAGAGATACAGAGCAAGTCTTAACAAATGTAAGAAGATTCAAATAACATCAGATATGTTTTATGACCAAATTATTATGAAACTAGACGTCAGTAACAGTAGGGAAATTGGCAAGTTAACAAATATGTGTCAATTAAGGATACACTCATGAACAACCCATGAGTCAAAGAATAAATCAAAAGTGAAGTAAAAAATACCCTGAAACAAATTAAAATGGAACACAGCATAGTAAGACGTATGGGAAAGAGCAAAAACAGTTCTAAGACGGAAGGTAATAGTGACAAATGCCTGTATTAAAGAAAAAAGAGCTTGAATAAATAATCTAACTTTATAACTCAAGGACTAAATAAAGAGAAACAGTGCAAAGTTAGCAGAAGAAAATAAATAATAAACATTAAAGCAGAAATAAATTAAATAGACTCAAGAATATAATAAAAAGATCAATGAGACTAAGAGGGTTTTTTTAAAAAAAATAATAAATTTGGCCATGCTTTAGCTTGACTAACCAACAAAAAGGAGGGAAGACTCAAATAAAATTATAATAGAAAAAGGACACATTATATCTGATACCATAATAATCAAAGGATCATACTGCTGTGAACAAGTATACATCAACAAATTGCATAACATAGAAGAAGTAGATAAATTCCTAGAAGCATACAACTTACCAACACTGAATCATGAAGAAATAGAAAATTAGAACTGAAAAATAATGAGTAATGAGACTGAATCAGCAATCAAAAATCTCCTAATAAAGGCCCGGCACAAGATGACTTCCCTGCTGAATTTTACCAAATATTTATGTAAGAATTAATGCCAATCATTTTCACACTCTTCCAAAACATCGAAGAGGGGGTGTACTCCTTAACTTATTTTATGAGGCCAACATTATCCTGACACATTATCAAGAAAAGAAAATTATAGGCTAATCTCCCTGATGGATATAGAGGCAAAAATCTTCAACAGATGATTGCAAATTGAATTAATTTTGTTATTTTTAAAATTTTGTTGCAAACTGAATTTAACAGCACAGTAAAATGATCATACACCATGATCAAGTTGGATTTATTCCTAGAATGCAAGGATGGTTTACCATACACAAATCAATAAATTTGATATATCAGAATAATATCATGAAAGATAAAAATCCTATGATTATCTCAACAGATGCATAAAATACATCTGAGAAAATTCAACATCCACTCATGATTAAAAAGAAAAAAAGTCCCAACAAATTAGGTATAGAAGAAAGTACCTCAAGGGGCTCCAGGGTGGCTCAGCCAGTTAAGCATCCGACTTTGGCTGGGGTTATGATCTCACAGTTTGTGGGCTGAACACCCGCATCAGGCTCTGTGCTGACAGCTAGCTTATAGCCTGGAGCCTGTTTCGGATTCTGTGTCTCCCTCTCTCTCTCTGACCCTCCCCTGCTCTCTCTCTCTCTGTCTCTGTCTCTCTCTCTCTGAAACAAACAAACAAATAAATAACAGGAAAAAAAGAAATTACCTCAAGATAATAAAGGCCATGTATGAGAATCCTACAGCTAATAGCATAGTCAACAATGAAAAGCTGAATTCTTTCCCTTTAAGATCAGGAAAAATGGCAAGGAAGCCTATTCAATATAGTACTAGAAGTTTTATCCAGAGCAAATAGACAAGAAAAAGAAATAAAAGTTATCCAAACAGAAAGGAGAAAGTAAAATTGTATGTTTGTAGATGAAATGAAACTCTAAAAGATGTCACCAAAAGCTGTTAGAACTACAAAAATGCTGATTCAAAGAGGTATATGCGCCCCAATGTTTATAACAGCATTGTCAACAATATTCAAATTATGGAGCGAGCCCAACTCTCCATGGACTGATAAATGAATAAAGAAGAAGTGATATATATACACAATGGAAAATTTATCAGCCATCAAAAAGAATAAATCTTGCAATTTGCCATGATGTGGATGGAACTAGAATGTATTATGCTGAATGAAATAAGTCAATCATAGAAAGACAAATACCATATGACTTCACTTATGTATGGAATTTAAGGAACAAAACAGATAAACATATGGAAATAAGGGGAAAAGAGGAGGAAACAAACCACAAGAGACTCTTAAAGATAGAGAACAATTGAGGGATGATGAAGGGAGATGGGTGGGGAATGGGCTAGATGAGTGATGGGTATTAAGGAGAGCACTTGTTCTGATGAGCACTGGGTGTTGTATGTAAGTGATGAATCATTGAATTCTACTCCTGAAACCAATATTGCACTGTATATTAACTAAAATTTGAATTAAAAAGTAAAAATAAAATCACAAAAAGCTTGAATGACCAAAGCCATCTTGTGAGAGAAGAATAGAGGTATCACACTTCCTGATTTTAAAATATATTACATAGACTAGGGGTGACTGGGTTGGTCAGTTGTTTTAAGTGTCTGAATTTGTCTTAGGTCATGATGTCACAGTTTCTGGGTTCGAGTCCCACATCGGGCTCTGTGCTTACAGCTCAGAGCCTGGAGCCTGCATCAGATTCTGTGTCTCTCTCTGCCCTTCCACTGTGCACTATCTCTCTCTCTCTCTCTCTCTCTGAAAAATAAACATTATTTTTTTAAATTTAATAAACAAACATATTACACAGACTAATGAAACAGAGTAGAGAGAGCCAGAGATAAATCCATGGATTTATGGTCACCTTAAGTTTTTAAAATAAATTTTTTGATGTTTATTTATTTTTGAGAGACAGAGTGTGAACAGGGGAGGTGCAGAGAGAGAAGGAGACACAGAATCAGAAGCAAGCTCTAGCCTCTGAGCTGTCAGCACAGAGCCCGATGCAGGGCTCTAACTCATGAACTGCAAGATCATGACCTGAGCTGAAGTCACCGCTTAACCAACTGAGCCACTCGGGTGCCCCTGGTCAACTTCACTTTGGCAAGGTTGCCAAGAACACACAATGGAGAAAGCTAGTCTCTTTAATGAATGGTGTCAAGAAAACAGGATATCTATATGCAGAAGAATGGATCAGATTCCTATATCCCACCATGAACAAAATTCAACTGAAAATTGGTTAAAGACTTAAATATAATACCCCAAACTGTAAAACTACTAGAAGACAACATAGAGAAAAGGCTTCTTGATTGGTCTGGAAAATGATATTTTAGATACATGTGTGTGCCTAAAAGCGCACGTAGCAAAAGCAAAAATGTACAAATTTGATTGAATACAACTAAAAATCCTCTGCACAGCAAAAGATAAAATTAATAGAGTGCAGAGACAGCCTATGGAGTGGGAGAAAATATTTGCAAATCATACATATGATAAGGGGTTAATATCCAAAATATATAAGAAACACAACTCAGTAACAAAAATAAATATTCTGATTTAAATATTAGCAAAGGATTTGAATGCACATTTCTCAAAAGATGATATACAGGTGGACATCGCTAATTATCAAGGAAATTCAATTCAAAACCAACAAGATATCACATCAAACCTGTAGAACGGCTATTAATGAAAAGATAAAAGATTACCAGAGTTGGTGAGGATCTGGGGAAAAGGGACCCTTTGGACACTGTTGGCACATATTGAATTTAAATTGGTATAGTCATTATGCAAACTATTATGGACATTGCTAAAAACTTAAAGTTAGAACTATTATATTACCCAGCAATCCCATTTCTGGGTATATGGTCAAAAGAAATCAGATTCTTGAACAGATTGATCCATAGTCCCATATTTATCGCGGTATTATTCACAATGGCCAAGACATGGAAACAACCTAAACTCCTGTCAATGGATGAATGGATAAAGGAATTACGGTGTGTGTGTGTGTGTGTGTGTGTGTGTATAGAAAGGAATATTATTCTGCTTTAAAAAAAGAAGGAAATCTTGCCATCTGCCACCACATCGATGAACATGGAAGACATGTGCTAAATGAAATAAGCCAAATGCTACATGACAAATACTGAAGACAAATACTACATGATCTCACTTATATGTGGAATTTTAAAAAGTCAAACTCAAAACCAGAGAGCAGAATGGTTGTTGCCAAGGACTGAGAGGTGGGGGAAATAGGGAGATGTTGGTCCAAGGGTACAAAATCTTAGTTATATGAGATGAATACGTTTCGGAGAGCTAATATACAGCATAGTGACTTGGTTAATTATTTCAAGTATTATATACTTGAAATTTTCCAAGAGAGAAAAATCTTAAGTATTCTGAGCATATATATACACAAAAATGTAATTTGATGATGTGGTCGATATGTTAATTAGCTTGACTTTGGTTATCATTTTACAAAACATAACATCATGCACCTTGAAAATATACATTTCAAATATATAAAAATGTACACACTTATTTGTCGCCTACACATCAATAAAGCTGAGGAAAAAAGAGTAGATGTGGGCTGGAATTTATTTTTAATATAATTTATTGTCAAATTGGCTTACATACAACACCCAGTGCTCATCCCAGCAAGTGCCCTCCTCAGGGCATGTCACCCACTTCCCCCTCTCTCCTACCCCCAAATCTACCTTCAGTTTGTTCTCTGTATTTAAGAGTCTCTTGTGGTTTGCTTCCCTCCCTCTCTGTTTGTAACTATTTTTTTCTACTTCCCTTCCTCATGGTCTTCTGTTCAGGGTCTCAAGACCCACATATGAGTGAAAACATATGATGTCTGTCCTCTGACTTATTTCACTCAGCATAATTCCTTCCAGTTCCATCCATGTTGCTGGAAATGGCATGATTTCATTCTTTCTAATTGCCAAGTCATATTCCATTGTATATATAAACCACATCTTCTTTATCCATTCATTAGTTGGTGGACATTTGGGCTCTTTTCATAATTTGACTATTGTTGAAAGTGCTGCTATAAACATTTGGGTACACGTGCCCCTTTAGCTTTTTTAAAAATAGTTTATTGTCAAGTTGGTTTCCATATAACACCCAGTGCTCATCCCCACAAGTGCCNTCTACACATGGCCAAGTTTCATTCTTTCTCATTGCCATGGAGTATTCCATTGTATAGATAAACCAAATCTTCTAGATCCATTCACCAGTTGATGGACACTTAGTCTCTTTCCATGTTTTGGCTATTGCTGAGAGTGCTGCTATGAACATTAGGGTATATGTGCCCCTATGCATCAGCATTCCTGTATCCCTTGGGTAAATTCCTAGCAGTGCTATTGCTGGGTCATAGGGGAGTTCTATTGTTAGCTTCCTGAGGAACCTCCACACTGTTTTCCAGAGGGGCTGCAACAGTTTACATTCCCACCAACAGTGTAGGAGGGTGCCCATTTCTCCACATCCTCACCAGCATCTAGAGTTCTCTGATTTGCTCATTTTAGCCACTCTGACCAGTGTGAGGTGGTATCTCAGTGTGGTTTTACAAATCAAACCTTTAGCTTTAAAAGAGGTTATGTATACTCTGAAAAATCAATTCAAAGAAAAATAAGAATTTATATTTATGCTATCCTTTAAAACAGTCTACCATATATTTTACATAATAATCTATTGGGAAAGTAATATATTTATGTAACTTAGAAATGAACAAATATATATATTCTTGGGGGTACCAGCTACATTCTTTTTAATAAGATGACGAGACCCCTGATTTGGGGGGATTATTACTTTTTTGACTTCTTTCACAGGTCCTAAGGCATTCAGCCAAAGGAATTTCTTTATTGTCCCTTGCAAACACAATGATTTTTTCAACTTCTGCAATCCTACCTTTGTGGCTCTTCATATTCTAAAGATCTTACAACTTCTGCTCTGTCTCTCCAGAGACCCGTATGCAAATATTTCTTCATCCGTGCTTCATTCTCTGGGCACACCCACCTCCAACTCAGACTGCTCTCCTTCTCTCGGGCACTAATTGAAGAATTTGTAGTCACTCTTCTGACATCTCTTGTGTTGATCTCTTTGTCTTGAGGTGTTGTGTTCTCCATGAATCTTTACCATCCCAACTTGATTTTATGATCCTGAGGGCTAGGTTTGTGTCTTCCATTTCCCATAACCCCCTTCTGTGGCAGTTACAGTGATGGCCATAATGGGAATTGGGGATGATAATGATGTCTGATCCACTGAGCTTTAGTAAACTTTAGTGAGGTAGGTGGTAGCCATTGTTGGGCAAAATCACTGAGTAGTGTTTTCTCGTGATGTAGGTGTTCAACACAGATGGTGACTGGATGAATCCTAAGGTAGGGTGTGATAATGTGGCATATTAGAAATAGCATATATTTTTCTATAAAAAGAACCAAGTTCCAATCCCAAGTCCACTGTTCATAAATTTTGGAAAAGTCTCTTAAATGCTGTCAATCTGTTTCTTTATTTGTAAAATGGAAATAGATCCAGGCATGCAAGAAAGATCATATGTCATGTAAATAAATCCTGCAGAAGGTGTTCAGTGTATGGTAGGTGTAATAATGACCTGCTAGGCATATACTAATAGCTCAGTAAGTCCTATCTTACCCAGAGAGAAACTCCATCACCAATTCCTTGAAGCATCAGGGCCTCACACAATCTACCTGGTTCTGACCAGCCAGGCCTACTTAAGGTTTTTAAAGGATTTGTGGGCTTGCTGCATACAAATTAAAATCCTGCTCACAGTTCTATTCTAACAAAAATGTCCCAGAGGGCTTTGACATACCCCCTTCAGCTCTGCCACCTCCTTACCTCACACCTGGAAGCTCCTTTCTGTTCCCTGATTTTTCTGAGAGAATGGTTAATGTAGAGGAAGTCTCAGATCCTTGTGTCATTGTTCTTTGTTTTTGTATTTTGTTTTGCTCCATTTTTGCACTTGAAAACAAGCAGAGGGCCTAAGTTTTCTTCAGGCATCATGGAATGAGCAGGATTTAATTACTGCTGAAGGGCTGGTACAAAAGGTTATCCAACAGTGTGCGATCTTATTTGGCACTGAACTTTGAAGCAGAGAATTATGGATTGTGGAACAAGATACAACCGTCTGCTGCTGTCTCAGAGCCGGGAATATAGAATTTAGAGGAAACTGGGTTAGAGCTGATGGGACCTCTCAGGGAGGTCAGAAAGAAACTAACTAGCCATCCATAAAGCTGTTGGAGCAGTTATTTGAAGGAAAAGGCCGAGGCTTCTCTTCCGTGTTTCTAAAAACTTGAAATAAAAATAGACAATTCTGCATTGACATAGATATGAAATGGGCAGCAATTGAGGGCATCAAACTCAGAAATGAAACTGAGGTAACCTGTCATTGCTCTGAGGAAAAGCTGTGAAATTGGTAGCCACGGCCCAAGCTGGGGAGATGCTGAATGAGGGAAGAATTTTTCTTTCAGACTTATCTAAAGCCACAAGAGAAATGGGATGACCAGGGAGTTGAGGAAACGAAAGGAGTCATGACACCATTGTTACAAATGCAGGGAAAAGCGTGAGGCCAAGTGTCCATCATTCCTTCAGTTTTACTTTGAAGCGGTAGAGCTGAGCTGCCTGTTGACATTGGAGAATTGTACCTCTCATGTTCCTTTTCTAACTGTCAGACCATTTGGCATTTTGTGATATGGCATCTGAAAGCCTAGGCTGGGTCTTGATAAAATTAGGAAATATGCATATAGGTCCTTCTCTCTGTGTTTCCTTGGGTGAATATTGTCCTCTGACCTTCTACGCTTCCTAGGTATCCAATCTATTTAATATTCCTGCAGGTCTGTATTGGCTATGAAGCAAGCTGTTAATTATCTAATCTACTGCCAGTCAGCAAACTTTCATACCCCTAGAGTTTTTTTCACTATATAGAATAGTGGTAGATAAAGCAAGATAGCTGAACTACATAAACCCTCTGACATCTTCTTGAGTTTTGTTACTGGCCAACTGACCTTGGGAAGGTTACTCAAAGACAGAACTTCTCTCTTCTCCTACTGTCATCTATATCCACTGTAGGGCACCAATGGGATTTTCAGGCTTGCCTCAGCTTCTTAGTGTAGTTTCTAAGCACTTTCCCTGGGGTACCTCACCTCTTTGAATAGGTCTGGCTATTACAAATGTTTCCTTGCTAACAGAGTGAAGTTTATAAATCTACTGATTCATCAGGCCCATGGAAAGGGTTGGTATTAGTTTCATCAAATTGTAACATTTTCTTGGGTGCTCATTTTTAACAAAAACATATCCATTTGGCTACAAGGATGACCTTTTCTGCCTCCTTACCCCTCCACACTGGAAGTCTTCATTTCCTGATGCCTGCTGCTAATATAGGACACATGTTGAAATGTTTATGCTAATTAGGCTTTGATTGGAATCTCAGAAACAAGTTAAAGTGACAAGTTTTATCCCATTGATGAATTAATTAATGAAATGAAATCACTGTTATGCTGTTTGAAATCATCTCTCTGATTTTTGCAAAAGACAGGAGGATTTTTCTACTCTAAAACTCAATAGTTTTTATGCAGAAAGCCATGAAGGACTTCCATGTTTTCAGGTGGAAGGGCTGAAGGATAAAAAGGATCATTCTTTTGGTGAATAAGTGACTAGCAACGGTAGATTATAAGAGCAGGCATTCATTCATGTGACTGTGTGTATGAATGAGGAGATATTGAAAGAGCAGGTAGAGGGACCAGTGGCCTATGTCTGTGATTCTAATAAGCTGAAGATTTCCCAACGGAATCCTGTTTGGAAATTCAGCTCTTCAATGATGTCTCTATATTCTGATCCTCCAGGAAACAGTACCAATAGGATATATGGGTACCAGTAGGATTGAGTATCAATAGGATGGGAATATATATACAATATATCCTATTGGGGAATTGGCTTGCACAGATATGGAGGCTGAGAAGTGACG
The DNA here is from genome assembly GCF_008692635.1 of Crocuta crocuta. Taxonomy (NCBI): domain Eukaryota; kingdom Metazoa; phylum Chordata; class Mammalia; order Carnivora; family Hyaenidae; genus Crocuta; species Crocuta crocuta. The sequence continues at coordinate 7,562,338 of NW_027531902.1, forward strand.
TGAATGATCTGCCTTCTACAAGCTGGAGACTCAGGAAATCACAGGTGTGATTCTAGTCCAAATCTTAAGGTGTGAGAAAAAGGGGAACTAATGATATAAATCTCAGTCCAAGGAGAGAAAACTAATGTCCTAGCTCAAGAAGGCAGGCAGGAAGCAAAAAAGGCAAATCCCTTCTTTCTCTGCCTTTTTGTTCTAATCAAGCCTTCAAAGGACTGGATACTCATTCACACTGGGGAGGGTAACCTACCTTATAGAGCCCACTGATTCAAATGCTAACCTCCTCTAAAAACACCTTTACAAAAATTTTTAAATATTTTATTTCTGAGAGACAGACAGCATGAGCAGGGGAGGGTCAGAGAGAAAGGGAGACCCAAAATCTGAAACAGGCTCCAGGCTCTGGGCTGGCCATCGGCACAGAGCCCGATGCGGGGCTTGAACCCTCGAACTATGAGATCATGACCTGAGCCAAAGTTGACGCTTAACCGACTGAGCCACACAGGGTCCCCTAAAAACACCTTTACAGATACACCTGGAAAGAGTGCTTAATCTGGGTACTTGTTGACCCTACCAAGTTGGCAAATATAATAAACCACCACAAAACTTGTCCTGAATAACATGCTGGTGAGGTTGTAATTGTTCATAATGCATCAGAGCTCTAAAAGAAGCCCACTTTTTAAAAATGCTAAAAATTATAGATAGATAGATGATAGATAGATAGATAGATAGATAGATAGATAGATAGATAGATATAGTTTGTTTCAAGAAAGTAAATATGAAATAGCCTAGCTCTGTCAGGAATTAGTCTTTTCACTTGAATCATTTGACCATCAGAAACTGAAAGCTCATCCTATGATGAACAATGGGTGGAAGGATACCATAGAGTAACCTAGTTAATTTAATAACCTCACATTGCAGAGTATCCCGAACAGGGCAAGGGTCTTGTCCCAGATTACACATTCTGCTTCCTGGTGAAATGAGACAAAATGCATATTTCTTCATCTGTTTTAGGCTTTTTCTCCTGTTTTGATTATGTGAAACAATGCATTGTAATAATGTCAGAACAAATAATCATTCAAGGAAATTGAAGTCCAAAAACAAAACACGAATTGCCTGAGGCCACCCAACAGACTGTGATAGACACAGATTATATGCCAGGGCATTCACCAAAGGCATAATGAGCAAATTCAGACTTGGTTTCTATTGGCCTATTTGGTCTTTGAGTTAATGTTTGCAATGAGTTTTAAAATAAGCACCCTCAGTACATGACAGTGTGTTTGTATGTTCACAAGTCATGCATTTCACTTTGGTCAGTCAGGCTGAAAAAACACACTTTTGTCCTCACTGACTGTGATTTAGAAAGACCTTGTATTTAGGTAGTAATTCCTGGTGTTGCAAGTCCTGAGATTGCAAAAGTCTCTAACAGATTCATAATGTTCTTTCTTCACAGGGAAAATAGCCAGAGCTTAACACAGTTTAATTCCAATGAGCATATAATTTGGATTTAGGATATGCATGTCATTATGCTTGGTGCTAGCTAAAATAGAAAGATGAGTAAGTTCTGGACCTTGCATTCTACAGACTGTGTATTTAAGGGGGTAAATGTGTTAAAAAAAAAAAAAAAGTAACTTTGACACAAAGTAGAATGAACCCTGTTCTCTAGGAGACGTACATGCAGTAGACTGTGGGATTTACTAATCAGGAACAATTTAATGGGCCAGGGGTGTCTGAAACATTGCATGAAACAATTTATGTAAAGTTTAAAGTATTTGTGAGATTTTTGACTGGAGGCAGTCCTTCTAAGCCATGGGAACAGCATAGAAAAGGACCTGTGTGCAAGGAAAGAAAAGGCATGTATAGGTGAAGTACAAGTAACTAGTTAAGATGATGACATCGTTTGGGAAACACACACAGACATGTACAGCCATGTTTACTTATATATTCTAGATTTAAGCTTATAATCTACTTGAATTGCCAACATGTACATATGGAGATCAGATAATGACACGTTCTTTGTAATGAGCAATTATTAACTAGGATTGAGAATGAGTTCAGCATGCATATGGTCAAGTCTCCTCCCTTGTCCTAAAATGACAAAATTGTAGCCTGTGGCTGCAACACAACTGTGATAAATGTAAGAAAGGCTTGCATTGCTTCTGCAACATGCTTTCAGGTAGCTGTGCTGGCTTCATTGTATTAAAGGGATGGATAAATTTAGCCTGCACCTATAATTTAAATGACTGGCAATTCACTAACTATTTAAGTGCATTTGGCAGAAAACATATTTATTTTCTGGCTTTAAACTGCAAGAGAGTCTTTATAATTCACACCAGATTTGGAACCTGTTCAGAAACACTTAGTTAAATTAATGAGATATTACCTACTACTGTTTTTCAATAGCTTCAGTCATGCCATCCAGTGGAGGCTGTGTTTTTGGAGACCTTGTTAGATCCAATCCCAACTCAGGGACATGTTTTCTAATTGGTAAGAATGGCATATGATTGATTTGAGCAATTTCTTTTGAGAAATCTACATAATTCATGCTTGCTGTATTTGTTGTAAATTGGGGTCATGTGTGTAGCTGGTAGGGGCCAACATTTGTACACTCATTGACCTCTTCACAGGTTTGCTCCCTGCGTAGTCCATTTACCTTACATATTTTTCTTTTGTACATGAACATAAATAGAACCTCAGCAGAGATTGGCTAAAAGTGATATTATTCTAATGAGAATAGTCACATTATTAGTGTCCAGTGGTTTTTCATTGCTCTGGGATAAATATTTTACTTACCTTTCTCATAATATTGCAGAATTTCCTTCTAAGCAAGTTAGTAATTGTATCGTATTCAGCTATACTTTCAGATTCCAGGTAAGGAAATTTTCACTTCCCAAGACAAACCTTAAACCACGAAATACTTACAACTGGAAAAATATTTCACTCAATATTTTTAGATGTAAATATTCTTCATATGTCATTCCAAAAAAATAAATAGCATGATGTAATATGGAACTATAATACCAGATTTGCAATAGTCATCATTCATTGTAAAATATTCTTCTTGTATTAGAAAGAAGTAAATGCTAATGATAAAGATGACATCTTAGATTAGGTTTCTCTACTGCATACTGTCCTATAATATCAGGAAGTATCCATACCAAAATTTGTCAAATTAAATGATAACTTTCTTGCTCACAGCTGAGGAGTGACTCTAAGTTTGAAATATTACAGTTGGTTGTAAGAACAAGTATTATTTTATTTTTGCTGATATCTCTAATATCAGGAAGGGGTTTTCTTCCCTGAAATCCCTTTAATGACAGTAACAAGCTTGCATTTCCATCCTGTATCCAGGAAGAGAATAATTTGATTAAGAAGAAAGGGAAATGGAGGGAGTGGGTCAGTATAATTTGTTGAGGGGCAAGATCATAAGTTCAAGTAGAAGTAAAATCCACAATCTGCCACAGCTCACTCCTCTAACCCTGTTAAAGGGTTTGGCCCAGCATATAATCACATGAACATCATGGGGTTCATTTAGAGTTCAAGGCCTGGATTTCCTTAGTTGTATTTCCAGCTCTGAGCATGCTGGCTGCTGGAAGAAGGGAGTGGAAAATTGTTAGGACCACATGCTCAACACAGGTCCCACTGGGTATAACAGAAATTAGGAGCACGGCCCCCTGATCCCAGTGAGAGAGTGGTTTCTGCTAGGTCCTGAAGGGGTGGCCAGGCACAGGGGACCTTACAGTGGGCATGGAGATCTTTGTTTCAAGATTGGGTGAAAGGTGTCATTTTTTATATAAATCCCCCCCCCCCAGATTCCATAGCACACATTTCTATTTTAAATACAGTGCAATAATGCAGGAAGAATTTTGTAATCATTAGGAAGAAAATTTGAATTAAGCTTTTATTCTATTTTCTTTTGCTCCTGAAGCCAAACTTCTGCCCAATTTGTCAATTCCAAAGGAAAAGACAACTAATCCTTCTAACAGAAATCATCAGGATTTCTTAAGCATAAAAATGAATAAGAGAGGGTGGGGGGAAAGGATTTCTGCATGAAAGTTAATTTTATGATATTGCAGCATAAATTGTGACCTGGCAGTTCCTTCTGCAGTTTAATAGAACTGGCAGCAGGCTCCATGACTTAAGCAGACTCTGTATAATGAGAAGCAAAGACAAATCGGTGTGAAGGACAGGAAGAAGGGCATTACTGCTTCCCTCCTAGAAGATTAAAAATAGTAAAATATTGCAACCAGAATTTATCTAAAAGGAGATACTATCTCAGAAAGGGGGGGTGGGGGAAGGAGTTTAAAAGACCACCATCACCCAGTGTCTGATGAACAGAGCCAGAGAGCCTGGTGCTGACATTTGAAAGAAGTCTGTGAGGGTTGACCATTCTCCTAAAGTTCTGGTGGCAGGTAATTTCTGACATTATAATTTTGAAATGGGACAATTTTCTAAAGCATAATTAGAATAAAATGAGTATATTACTCCTGCACAGTGAAACACAGGCAAGAGGATTGAGTATACTAAATAAATGAGAGAATTTATTGTTACACGACAAGAGTCAGTCTGCGCTGTCAACCAGGCGGGTGACTTCCTCAGAGTGCTGTCCTGAGGAGCCCAAGCACGTGTGACAGGCCTGCTCTGAGCTCTGTATCCACAGGAGCTATATCAGAGCAATTTCCAAAATTACACAGGGCATGCAGCTTCTAAATCTCCTAGCAGAGCAGCCATATTATCCCGAGGACTTGCAATAACAGGAATTATATGCAATTTTCTGATAATGACTCCATTAATGTGAGTCACTGCTGACAATACAATTTGTTAAACATTGCTGGATTCCTAAGTCTTGCATTCTGTCACTCTGAAATCCATCTTTACCAGCGCCATCATTACAGTGGCTGTCATTGTTATCATCTTTATCATCATCAGCATCAGCATCATCAGAATAGCTGTGGACGTGTTTGGGTTCACCAATATTACCTTTTCTTAATTTCACTGACATTTTAAAAGGTGGGGGGAAGCCCACGTCTTTATCTGTTCAGGTATCAGTTTTGTAGTCAATGTGTTTGATTCCTTCTTTGGGAAGCTAGGATCCCAAATTAATTAAATTTGGACCAGATATAGCTTAACTTTAAATTGTCCTTTATATCAAGGGAAACTGCCTTGGCAATCAGGTGCTTCCAATGAGTGCCTGTAAATACCCATTATTGTACATTCTAATATAGCTGGACATAGAATAGAACCCTACAGCTCATGGTCTATCTGATTTACTAATTGGGAGCAGCAAGTGCACCTAGTGTTTTGAACCTGAATTAATTAACCAAAACTGATTAAATTGTCTTTGAGCTATTCAAGGGAGTGACACCAAAGGCAGAATTGAATGAGGAAAGGACTATTTAACTTCTTTTAATCACAAAGGTCAGCCTTTTTATATAGCAGATCATTAGAAAGTCTTCAAAGGTGGAAAGAAACCAACAAAACAGCCTAAGCTTCCCACACAAATATGTAATCTGCTTTTCCTTCAACCAGCTTCCCTTCCAGTGATGGGGGCTTCTCCCAGGACACATGCCTTTGTCTGAAGAGTTACATTTTTCCTTCCCAAATTTGCTCATTTGACAGTTTTCTGTTCTGTACATGAACCTATCTCTTGAGCTTTATTCCCTCATTAATCCTGAAGCCACCACCAACTAACAGCCTTCGTGACATTCCTGTGTTTCTGCTCCTGTCTCCTCAGTGGCCATGCTGCCTCTACTTCCTCCTCCTTCCAGCTCAAGGTGAAGAGTAAGCCAAACTAACACAAGAAAGTATTTTTATCTCATTATCCCCTTGCTCAAGAAAATGCCATCGCTCTCTCATTGCCTAGTGAACACAATTATAACTCTACCTTCAGTTTCCAGGGCTTGCTGGAAGCTGAATTCAGAGACACAACATATCATGTTGATGGGGACATGCTTGCTTTGCTCAGATCAGGCTGAGCCCTTCCTGTCCCTTTGTCACTTCTGATCTCTTATCTCTTTCCTCATATCCTCCCCCCCCACTGACCCCTGCCACCCTACTTCCTGCAAATAAAATGCACACACAGAATGTTTCACTCCTACCTTTGTCTGTAGGAAACCACTGATACTTTGGAGAGAGAAGGAGAGACAAGAGAAAGGATATGAATCCTTCCTTCCTTCCTCCCTCCCTCCTTCCTTCCTTCCTTCCTTCCTTAGCAAATCCTTCTTTTTTCCTTAAGATTTTTTTAAATGTTTATTTATTTTGAGAGAAAGAGAGAGAGAGCGAGCACCAGTGGGGAAGGGGCAGAGAGAGACACACACAGAATCCAAAGCAGGCTACAGGCTCTGAGCTGTCAGAACAGAGCCCACAGTGGGACTTAAATCCATGGATCTTGAGAACATGACCTGAGCCGGAAGTTGGCACTTAACCGACTGAGCCACAACCAGGCCACAGGGGTTTACTTCTTTTTTATTCTAAACCACCTTATTGTCTTTCTCATAAATACCTGAATGAGAGTGTTAGGTCTTCACAGAAATGTACTTGGGAAACAGTTTAAAAATTTGTCTTCATTTTTGTTGTTTGTTTTTTTGAGAATCAGTTTGAGAAATGACCCTTTAAAGGTTATCTCTGGATTTGCAAAATTTCAATAGAAAACATCCATTATGTTCTTCAGTAACATTCGTATATTTTTTTTAAACCTGACACACTGAGTGTATGTAAGTCTCTTTTATTTAATTTGTTTGTAGGTCTCTTTTAATGACACCTTCCTTTATGATTTAACATATTAAATTTGCCTTTTACTTTGATGGCTGGAAAGTTTAGCTCAAATTTTACTCTCATTTTCAGTAGCTTCTAACCCACAGTTTTTAAAACAATCCTCTCCCAAATCAATTCCATTTCTTTAATCACTTAGCTCTTTCTGTTATGATGCAGTTTAGATACTTTGCACTATGTCTGTACCCTTGTAATCCACCTAAGGCTCTGTCTTGGAGTCTCTGCAAGGGATCTGAATGGTAAAGCCACACAGGGATGTCTGTCAGTGATGTTCTTTCTGATTGCAGATCACTGTTCTTGTTATTTCTCTTGAAAAATCCAGTGTGGGCTCCCTAAAAAACAATGAAAATAATGGAGGCTTCTTTAAGTAAAAAGTGCTCTGGTTCCCAAGGCCTCCCACTTCCTGAGGACTTTGTCTTCTTTGGTTGCCCCTCTTCTCTCCTGTGTCACCAGCCTTTTCTCCCTTTCCTGCATCTTCTCCCCCAACATGCAAACATGCACTCACACCTCCCCATGAGATGCTCCTGCTGGACAATACTCCCTGTCCCACTACTAGCCAGTTGCTCCCTGGTTTCCTTTCAGGGCCATGGTGGCTTTTATTGCATACTTTGCGTCCTCTTCTTCATTCCCATCACAATCCCCTCTCCCTAACTGGCTTTCACCACAACTCCACAAAACATTTTGTTGTGTGGTAACTTGTGATTTCCACACTAGGGTTCTTCCCTGTGTCTACCTTACTCAAATTCTCATTGTCTATCTGCTTTTGAAATATTTGCCTTTCCTAGTTCTTTGGACAAAAATTTCCTCTGGGTTTCTTACTACCTCACTGGATACTCCTCTGGGCCTCTTTGGCTGCTCCTTCCTCCTCTGTCTTAAATGCTAGGTTTCTTGGATCTTTGCCCTGGACCCTCTTATCTTCACCCTCTGCACCTTCTAGAATCATTTAAACAACTACCATTTATGATGGTGAATTCCAAATGTATATCTCCACCTCAGATTGGAGGTCTGAGCTTCAGACATATATATTTAACAGTCTTTTTAAATCTCTGTCTCCTGATTGTCTCATAAATATCTCAAAGGTAACATGTCCATAATCAAACCATTGATTATTGACTATCTTGATGGCAGTCTCCTTTACCGTTTTATTCATTTCCATAAATAGTAACAACTTGCAACTTGCAATAGTAACTTGCAACTGGTTACTCAGGTACACCACTTTAATTCTGGCTTGATCTCTTCTTTTTCCTCATCACCCATATTTATTCCATCAATAAATTCTATTAATTACCTTTAATTTATTCCACCAATATTTATTCCCTCAAGAAGTCCTATTAATTACCTTTAAAATATGTCTTGGCTCTATTCACACCTCTGTATTTTCACTGCCAGTTTGTTTTAGCATTATTAACATAAAATGTATGATTTATGTTTCTGCTCTGCACTCATCTATATCCTACACCATGTTTTAGGTGGAATAGAACCAGTTTTTCATTTTATCACTTCAACTAGTACGCTCCCTTGCCATCCATTGTTTTCATACAAACCCGTGCGTATCATTCTATGTCTGCAGTTCTCTGGTGGCTCCCCATGGCACCCAGGATAAAACAAAATGCTTTTCCATACACACAAGACTATTATCTAACCCCTGCCTTTACTCCAACTTTATTTAATTCCAATCCTCTCTTCTAATTGCATGAAGCAATTCATTCAGTGCCTAAAATATATCACATCTTTTCTTGTTCAAAGTTTTTACTAATTCAAATGTTATTTTATCTGTTTCTGGTCTCCTTCCCTATACTGTCCACAGGAAAGTTGATACTTTCCTGTCCTTTAGAAGTAATCATAAATATCACTTCCCCCAAGAGGCCTTCCATGACTACCTTACAGAAATGAATTCTTTTCATTACCAGCCTCTCAGCCTGATTTTCCTGTTGTCTATGCTGCTTTTTACAATGTGTATTATTGTCTGTTTATTTATATTTTATCTGTCTCTCTGAATGTAATTAACTTCCAATTTGATTTAACTTCCAAGAGGTTAGACATAGTGCCTAGCTTATGCCTCCATGTTTGCATGAGAATTCTCCATTAGTATCAGGGAATGAATGGACAAATGAATGGAGCGGGCAGATTAATTACAAGACGAGATTTCCTCACCATCACATCGCTACTCCAACTTGTCCTTCCCATTCTCCCAAAGGAAATCACGATTAAGACTTTGCTATGTGTCCTTTCATGTTTCTACTTGAGTCGTTATTTTAATAGTCATGTCTTTGTGGAATTTTGTATTCTTCCTCTCCACTAATCCACATCCTTGTTATTATTCAATAATTGCTTCAATTCCTCACTCTCCCTGGAGACTTCCTGATTCATTTCATCCTATTTGCATCCTTCTTGTTTTGAATTCCTATCTCCTGTTTAAAATATCACATACTTGCTCACTGAACAAATAACCCCAGCTCCCGATCACCTCTGTACCCACAAGCCCTGTGTTAGCAATTGATACATTATTTTATATAGTTTTCTTAAAATTCCATTTTACAGATGCAAACATTGAGACTGAGCATAATAATTTCAAACTGGAAACCACTAAATGTCTGTCAAGAGGTTAATGGATGAACAAAATGTGTTATATCTACACAATGGAATGCTACTCAACAATAAAAAGGAAAAAAATACTGATGTGCACAATAATATTGGCAAATCTCAAAAATAACTATGTTTCCTGAAAGAAGCCTGATGCAAAAATACCTACTATAAGATTTTATTTATTAAAAATTCTAGAAAATACAAATTAATCTATGGGTTTTGAAAGTAGGTCAGTGGTTGCTTAGAGTCAGGGAGAAAGGATGGATTGAAAAGTATCAAAAGAATTTTTGTGAGGAGATAAGAATGTTCTGTATCTTGGTTGTGACATTGGTTTCATTCGCCTATGATTTACTGGTTGCACAGGTGTGTATATATTTGTTAAAACTCATCAGAGTTTACACTTGTAATGTGTTCAGTCTACTCTATAAATCGTATGTCAATAAACTTATTTGAAAGAAACCCTGAAGCTTTGAGAGTCTGAATAAGTTGATTAAAGTTTCATAGCTTCATAACAGACTTAGAAACACAAAGCTCATGCTCTTAGCTGGTCTGAATTACTACCTTGAAATTATTTATTATTATGTGGTACAATTACATTTTTGCTTAAGAATTTCCTTGACTGTTTGACATAAGAAAATATAAACTAGCGGCACCTGGGTGACTTGGTAAGTTAAGTATCTGGCTGACTCTTGATCTCAGCTCAGGTTGTGTTTTCAGGGTCATGAGTTCAAGCCCTGCATTTGGCTCGGAGCCTACTTAAAAAAATATATACACATATATATGCATGTATATATTATAATTTATATATATTATAGTTTTTAGATATAGTTTATAAATAGATTAATTATAAACTTTTTCAAAGCAACATGAATATAGATCACATTCATATCCTGAAGCAGCCTACATTATGCTAAATGCATAATGTGTGTGATATGAATAAGCTAATTGATTATTAAACCACACATTTGAATAATTTATCGATGAGTGATTGGATTACTTTTTCCAAACATGGTCTTTATAATATCTCCTATTCCACATATGACCTCTATTAAGAATTAATCTAAAAAAAAAAAAAGAATTGATCTAGTTTCCCTCCTCTTGAATTTGGGTGGATTTGTGACAGTTTCAACCAAACTATGTGACTTATAAGGCTGCATCATAAAAGATGATGCAGTTTCTTCCTTGTCTCCTGAAATATTTACATATGGAGTTTCAACCCGCCATGGAAGAGATCCCACGGCTCTGAAGTTGCTGGGCTGTGAGAAGGCAGAGCCCATGGAGAGGGCATGTTTAGGCATTCTAATTGGCATTCCAGTCATTCAAATCATCCCAGCCAAGGCACCAGCCACAAGAGTAAACATGTCTTCGGATGATTCTGGTCCCCAGTGGTTGTTTCATTCCCACCTTTGTGTCTTCCCATCAGAGGCCCTGGACCTGATGGAGCAGAGATCAGTCATTCTCAGAGAGCCCTGTCCTAATTCCTGTCCTACGAAACCTGTGATTTAAGAAACAGCTAAGTTAATTACTGTAAACTTAGAACGTAAACTCGGAATCACAAATAGGGTTCTGCTGTTGTAAAAACTTAAAACATACGGTATTGGCTTTGGAACAGGGCACCTCGTATAAGCTGAAAGTTCCTTTAATGCTATTTTTTCAAGTTAGTATATTAGTTAAAGCAAGGCAGAACTTGAGACTTTTCATAAAAGCTAGCAGGGCTTCAGAAAAATGGGAAGTTAAGGCTGTCAGGATGGGAAGGAAATTGTTATTGGAGGGTGGAAAAGAAAAGGACCGTTGTTATGTAGTGTCAGAAATTTTGCAAAACTATCATCTGTGTTGATGTGAAAAATATAATATTTATCTATATTAACTGATGGATTTGGCTAAGGGAATTTTCAGGCAGTTTTTGAAAGTACCCACTGATTTCTTTTAGCTGTGTCTAAGAAGCTACAGAGAGGAGAAACAGAAGTGAACACAAAAATAAATATATTTTTGAGCAAAATTTAAAGGAAATATAGAGGAGCTAGGACTTGTGGGGCTCAAAAACAAAACTATTTTTCGCCCCTCCCCCGTCTCACAGTAAGTTGTTTAATGTGCTTTTAAAAGTTACTTTTAAATGTTTATTTGTGAGAGAGAGTAAGAGAGAGAGAGACAGAGAGCATGAATGGGAGGGGGGCAGAGAGAGCAGTAGACACAAAATCCAAAGCAGGCTCCAGGCTCTGAGCTGTCAGCACAGAGCCCGATGTGGGGCTTGAACTTGTGAACCACAAGATCATGACCTGAGCTGAAGTTGGATACTAAACCAATTGAACCACTCAGGGGCCCCTAATATACTTTATTTTTAAAGTAGTTTTAAGATCACAGCAAAATTGAGTGGAAGGTACAGGTGTTTTCCATATACCTCATGCCCCCTCACATGCATATCTTCCCCCATTATCAACATCCACCACTACAGTGGTATTTTGTTACAATTGATGAATCCACATTAACACATCACTATCACCTGGAGTCCATGGTTTTCATGAGGGTTCACTTGTAGTGTTGTAGATTTTATGGATTTGGACAAATGTATAATGATTTGTATCCATCATGGTATCAGACATAGCAGCTTTCCAATTTGTTAATGTTTCTACTAGCTATTAGGATGGAGTGGTGATTTCCCAGCTTCTTAAATGCCAGAGCAGAAACAGGATGTCCCCAAAGTATAAAAGTTTTTGGTTACTTTCTTTTTTTTCTTTTTTCTTTTTTTTAGTTTATTTATTTTTGAGACAGAGAGAGACAGAGCATGAGCGGGGGAGAGGCAGAGAAAGAGGGAGACACAGAATCTGAAATAGGTTTCAGGCTCTGAGCTGCCAGCACAGAGCCCAACACGGGGCTTGAACCCACGAACTGCAAGATCATGACCTGAGCTGAAGTCGGATGCTTAGCCGATGGAGCCACCCAGGCACCCGTGGTTTACTTTCAAAGTGAGAAAGGACCTTGGGGAGAAATGAAACTGAGAGGCTATCAGAAATATCTTAGGATAAAGATGGAGCAAATGTATAACTTTAAAACACCAAGGAAATTTAAGAAGATGCATTATAAACCCTTTCAGTTGCATAAATGGTCTTCTGAGGATCTTTAGAACATCTCTTGCTTAGCCTCTCTTAATCATAAATTCCTGAAGAACCTTAAGGTCAATATACTACAATATCCCAAAGTAAGAAAAGGACTTCTCTTTAAGACAGTTGTGGATAGGAGTTTTGTTTGATGAAGTGGATTGGAAACTGATACACAAAAAAATCCATGAAGTTTTCAAGAATATTTTTTATCAGTTTGGACCAAAAGGGACAAGACAGTACGAGATGAAAAGGAAGATTTTTGGACACCACCCCTCTCAATTCTTCATCAGCAGGAAGCAGGCAGAGAAGTCTACTTGGTTGTAAATGTAGGCAATTTTTTGTGAAAAAAGAAATGTTGGCCCAGAGGATGAAACCAAGAATCCGAGATGTAGAACTAAGAGCAGAATCGAGTAACTTCCTGGAGGTAGGACTGCACCTTGACCAAGGAACTGGGCAACACGTGCCCTGCTTCATCTCAAAATGGCATTGAATGCAGGACTAATTCATTGAATGCCTGCAGCCTTTATCTAGGGCTGAACTGCCATTGTATCTTGGGTGTGAATACATAGGATCATTTTTTCTTTTGAGTTTATAGTTCTTCATACTAAGAGCTTTAATACTAAATGTGCCATGTCCCCCATCCAAATACTAACCAGGCCTGGCCCTGCTTAACTTCCAAGATCAGATGAGATCGGGCGTGTTCAGGGTGGTATGACCATAGACTAAGAGCTATAATACTAAATGTGCCATGTCCAAAATGCCTCTTGCATCTAGACCTGAATTAAATGAAAATATCCTGAAATTTCTATTGGGATGAGAATTTGGGATCTTGGAGGAGGGGCATCAAAGATAAACAAAGCAATATATTAATTAAAATGGTGAAAACAGATTCTTTTCTGTCACCGCTGACACTGGGGAAGAGAGGGGAGTGAGCTCCATTTCCATGTGTGCAGAGGAGTTTGGGTGTTTTGAAGGGATAAGTGAGGGAATAGGGAAGGAGAGCAGCAGAGCTCAAGTAGAAAACTTACAAAGGTTGGTCACTGTAAATGAGGTTAGGCCAGATGTGTCTGTTAAACTGGCAAAAATTGAAGTTAGGATTCTATTCCACAGAGACTGGGAGACTGAGGCCCTATCCTCCTGATGATTACATTTCAACAAAGCAGCTTTCAGGTCCTTGAGAAAGACACTCCTGAGTTATAGGAAATACACATATATCTCAAAGGAAGAGATAAAGGATTCACAGTTTTAAACCCTTCATAAGAGTCTGGGGCCTATCTTCAGGTGTTTGCTAGGACAAACAGTAGATTTTCCTGGCAGCCTTGAGCTTTCTCAGGTCAGTGTTTTAATGGAGTGCTGGGGTCATCCTAGGGACACAGCCTTATGCGGCTAGAGGCCATGCTAAAGTTTGGTCCTGTCTTAGTGCACAGGTTTGAATGGAGTCATGCTGTGCTTAGCCTTCTCCAGTTCTCAGGGGGTAAGTGCATTTTGTATGTTAGAGGATTATAAATAATTTATAGCCAGAAATCAGACTGGAAATTTTAAAACATACCCTGCAAATTCTCTGATACTCTATCAATAAAGGGCTATAATTGCCCTTCTTTTTAATCTAGGACATCTTGTGGCTGACTGATAGATAGGATATGGCAGAAATGATGGCAATGAACATCCAAGGCCAGATCATAAAAGTCTCTGTCCACTGGAGCAGCCAAACTTGGAGAATAATCTTCCATGTTAGATGAATGGAAAATTATTTCCAGAAGAATGGAAGGTTGAGTAGATTAGAAGACTGAAGGATGATTACTAGGTACCACTAATGGATCGGTTGACGTACAGGTCATTCAAGTAATATTGGTAGAATGCATGAATGCTGATTGAATAAATGAAGTAATGAATGGTTGTTTTCATTGTGGACAATGCTGTATCTGAATTGTAACAACATTAGAATTAAAATAAATAAAACTAATTAATGATACATTCCTGAACACAACATTTAAAACATGACAAGATAATGAATCCTAAGTTATATAATGGTCATGTTAGGAACTTCAAAAGTATTTGAAAGTTTTGTACTGAAAAGGAGAAAGGTCAGCTTGCCATGTACAAAATAGAATGGTTTTGATTCGTGGTAATTATTCATTGTGTGAATCTCACATTTAATTAATATGCACTTGTGTGCCTAGTCTTGTAAGGAGACTATTTTCATGCATTGTATATCTAAATGGCAGGTATCGTTAAAATCCCATTATAAAGATGAGAAAATGCATTAATTTGCCCAAGGAAAAGGACTGGTGTTTAAGACAGGTTTCGGTAGGTCTTTACCATGCCTTTAAAAAAAAATGCTTATTTAGTTTTAAGAGAAAGAGTGCAAACTGAAGAGGGGCAGAGAGAGAGGGAGACACAGAATCCAAAGCAGGCCCTAAGCTCTGAGCTGTCAGCACAGAGCCTGACACAGAGCTCGAACCCATGGACTCCAAGATCATGACTTGAGCCACAGCTGGATGCTTAATCGACAGAGCAACCCAGATACCCCTACCAAAACTTTTAAAAAGTATTTTCTTTCAAAACATTCCACATTCTGTTTTTCAAACAGTTATTTTAACAACTGAGTAAATTAATTTGGGAAACTTACATCCTAAAAGACAGTTAATTAAACTTTCCTCAGATAGCTGAACAGCCTTCTCCCTGGACACCTTCATGTCTTTGCCCAAATGTTACCTTCTGATGGGGATGGGATCTTCCTAGAACATTCCATTTGAATTGTATCCTGCATTCCTGGCATTCTTATTCTCCCTTAACCTGATCTATTTTTTTTTTTTCTACACTATGGATCAGGGTCATTTTTGAACATACTATATCATTTACGTATGTTTAAATGGCATTTACTTATGTTTATTTATGTTTATGGTGATCTCCCAGCCTTAGAACATAAAGTTCACAAGACCAAGTGTTTCAATCTATTTTATTCACTGATATGAATATAGAACTTTTAGGATACTGCCTGAGAGATAGCAGGCCTTCAGTACAGATTAGCTGGAAGGAAGAGTTTGTGCATGCTACACCATGAGCTAGGTGTTGTGTCTAAAATGCTGATCAGAAGGATAAAACCCCTGCTTGAGGGGGTTTACCCCGCAGCAGGAGAAAATGAGCAGAGCTTTTGCCTTATGGTTCAGTGGGTTAATTCATCTTTGCCAGCTCCTTCTCCCTTATTTAGGGGCTCATAGTTCTTGATTCCTTCACCCCTCTTTGTCTAGTTGATCCAATTTTCTATTCTTATCTCCTCCATAATATCTTTACATAATATTGGGTAAATAAGTTGAAATGAAAGTCACTCTTTCAATGAAGCCAAAGCAGAGAACGGGGTACTTCTCAGTATCTTTTCTCTCTGCACTTTTGCAAACCCTTCATTTATATTGTACCATCTACTGTGGCTTAAATTCACATTTGCCAGAGATATTTCTTGCCCTCTTGGTTCTCACTCACCCACCTTCAAGTTTCATCAGATCTTAATGAACTTATTATTGACTCCTGGACATTTTTCTTTCCACTATTCCCCATTTTCACTATTACATTAACGTTTCGTGAGTGATACTATTTCCAAATCTTAGATATCACCTTCAAGCAGCAATAAATGGTGTAAATAATCCAGGAAATAAGATGTGTCTAGCTTACCCCAAATATATAAATGCTTATTTCCTTTTGGAACAAACTAATAATATGAACATTTCAGAGTATGTCAAGTTGGTACAAAAGACTATCCACTTGGGAAGATAAAACTGGAGATGGAGCTCAGTTAGACTGAAGACATTTTAAGAACAACAAGTAAAGCTTTCAGTACCAGTTATGCCCTCAATTTCTGTATATTATTTTTCCCTCAGAAATATAAAAGCTGATAGGATTAAGAAGGGTTTTTTTTGTTTTTGTTTTTTTTTTATTTCTAGGATAGAGAGAGACAGCGTGAACAGGGGAGGGTCAGAGAGAGAGGGAGACACAGACTCTGAAACAGGCTCCAGGCTCTGAGCTGGCAGGCAGCACAGAGCCCGACGCGGGGCTCGAGCCCACGAACCGCGAGATCATGACCTAAGCGAAAGTCGGACGCTCAACCGACTAAGCCACCCAGGCGCCCCAGGATTAAAAAGTTTCGTTAATCAACTAGAATGTCAGACTCTTGGGTGCATAGGATTTCCCACGCACACATACATGCACGCATGGGCCCACATATACACACACCATCACAGAGGAAAATACAGCACACGTGTACATATGATAATTATATTACAGAAGATACCATTTCTTTATGATTTAGAATTTTTAAAAATCCCTTTAACTAGTGAAGAGAGTAAAGAACTGTCAGGGAAGGATGTAGTTGATTGAGATTCTGGAGGGTGTTTGGGCTGAAGGCACAGTTTCACAATAAGAATTTTATTTTTAGTTAATTGTATCGGATTGTATTAATACATTTCTCTCTATTTTAGTTATTACTTATCTTACATTATCCAGTTTTGATTCTAATTTCTCTTACTGTTATGCTATTTTTGTGTTTATGTTATGTACTTTATTTTTTATAGTACATTCTATTATTTATTTATTATGCTTTTACAACATATGCTTAAGGATGACTTTCCCTTTCTTCATTTTCACATTCTCATCTGATTATCTTTTCCAAATAGAAATGAAATTTGTTTTATCCATTCAGGAAAAACAAAATAAAAACAAGCAAGTAAAAATACCTATAGGACTTTAATGGAACTGTGCTGAATTTTTAAAACACTTCAAAAACAAACAGTAAACTAGAGAGATTTCTCATCTACTATATTAATAATTAACTAGCTTAACTGAGAAAAACACAATCATTTGGTAAGATTTAACCACTATTGACAACAAAAAATGAATCTTAAAAATGTACATTACTTATATAAAGTAATGTGGTATGTTAAATCGTGAATTGTTTTTATTTTACCACTAAGATAAACACCTAAGCATTCCTTTTGGAAGCAGATACATAAAGATCACTTATAATCTCATTATCCTTATTTGATTTTTCTATGATTTTAATTGTTACAATAAAACATAGAAAACTTATAAGGATAAATAATAAAAAGATTTCAATAGCACAACATGTGAAATTAATATAGGAGAAGTTAAAGTGTATGGCTTTTGCATGGGGTTTAGTACATCAGGAAGTTTATAAGGCAGCAATAATCTGCTAAACAAAGGAAATTGGTATTTCATTGACACAAGCAGCAAAACTATAAAACACATGAATGTAGTCTTAACAAAAGATACATGACAACTATAAAAATGCAACAGTAAAATGCAAGTTACCAGAGACCTAAGTATGTGGAATAGTCATGTTATTTAATGTAAAAATGAAGTATGTAATATCTTTGTAATTTGCCTAAAATCCTTTATGAAAATAAGTCAGGCAGCACTTAGATAATGTAATTATGATCATTAATTTTGTAGTTTTTGCTCTCTCTCTCTTTCTTAAGAATACATATTATTCACAAGTCAGACATCCCCATTCTTCTCTCCATGACTTAGTGTTTGGCATTTTCCTTTCTTCATTCTTTCCATTGTCTTTCTGCATTTCTTATTGTACTTTTTGATGCTTCCAATGATTATCCTTATTGTTCTGTTGCACATTTGTTATTTGTAGAAATGCATTGCTTTCTTTTGTTGAATAGTATCAATGCCCTCCTTTTTTGTAAAAATATATTTCAAAGCATCTCAAAAGCCTTTTTTTGTATATAGTATAGAAAATCTTTTCAAGGGAAGTTTAGCTCTTATCTGTTCATACATTATTGTTCTTTTGGCTATGGAATGTTGTCTCAATCCCAAATTGATTTTGTTTTAGGTTTTACTTTGCATACATATCAATAGGTATACAGACAGTCCCTGACCTGTTATGGTTCATCTTATGATTTTTCGACTTTATGATGGTATGAAAGAGATATACAGTCAGTAGATACTGTACTTTGAATTTCGAATTTGGATCTTTTCCCAGGCTGGTGCTATGTGGTATGATACTCTCTTGGGATGCTGGACAGTGGCAGCAGCCACAGCTCCCAGACAGGTGCACGTTCACAAGGGTTAACCACCAATGTGCTTAACAATCATTCTGCACCCACACAACTGTTCTGTTATTCATTTCCAGTGTGGTATTCAATACATCACATGAGATAGTCAATACTTACCATAAAATAGGCTTTGTGTTAGATGACTGTGTCCACTGTAGGCTAATGGAAGTGTTCTGAGCACATGTGAGGTAGGCTAGGCTAAGCTGTGATGTTCAGTAGGTTATGTTTATTAAATGCATTTGACTTACAGTATTTTTAACTTACAATGGGTTTATTTGAATGTAACCCCGTTGTAAGTTGAGGAAGATCTGTACTCTGTGATTTGCTAATGTGTTCATTTCTATCGGGTGATGCTAATGCTAGTGTAGTTCAATGATAGTGTGCTGCTGATATTTCAGAAATCTGTTATTAATCTTTTCCAGATTTTCTTAAGTCTTCTAACCAAGAGAGCATCCCTTTGGCAGGGAATTCAAGCTCAGTGCAGAGAATATCACTCAGGCTATAGTCACAGTACCTATAAATGATAGATTTACTATTAGGTTCATGAAGAGATGGCTGGACAATTGGTTCACAACGAAGCTTCTAGCTAAAAAGTAGTCTATAAATAATTCATTAACCAGATATACTTTTAAAAGTTATGCAAGTTAAAATTCAAGAACATTTGAATGATAATACTAGCAAATGCAATGATGATCGTTTTGTTACCAAAAAAAAAAAAAAAAAAAAAAAAAACGCTGAAGTCAGACAGAAAGGAAAAAATAAGAAAGGGAGAGAAAAAACATTAAAAACAAGTTTTAGAGGTACCTAACAAAACTGAGCAGAATGTACAAATAAGAGCAAAACACAAAATCAGTTATCAGATCTGATGACTATAAAAATAGAAATCTCAGATTTGAAAAACAAATATGGCTTTGAATGCAGGCACAGTGCCAGGAGAATACTAGCATGCCAATTAAGAAAACAATGTGTTTCTGGAATGTGACCGAAATAAGATCCCCAAACCCAAACGGATTTAAAGAAGAGCTAAGAAATGGGGATGCTGCCTATACATCATCATAGCATTCTGTAATTATAATTTCTGGGTAATATTTTTAAAGAAAATAAGCAAAAATTAGTGGGTAGTATATAAAAGTATACTAACAAGGAATCCTAATTAGGACATGCTGTTTAATTTTATCAAAATTATTATCATTTTTGCCCTAATGAATTACTGTACTCAGCCCAGATGGCTCCCTCAGAAATAGAAGGAAACAGATAAAGAGGAATAAAATAAATCCACTTTTATAGACATCAATTCACTGAACATAAGTAAAGTGAACACATATATAAATTAAAGGATACCAAACAGCTCTGAACCGCCTATGTTTCAAGAACAATTATAGAATACATCATAGTTAGATTGTGTTAACTTCAACTTGTTTTAGAAAACTTTTTGCAATCTCAGTATCTTTTTTTCCCTATCACAAAAGCAAAGGAACTTAAAAAGCTGGCATACTGGACTAGCTTGACATACTGAATTGATAGTCTTTTTTTTTTTTTTTACTTTTATTTATTTTATTTTTTATTTTTTTAATAGTTTATTGTCAAATTAGTTTCCACCTGAATTGATAGTCTTAATGCTTCAACCAGAAACAACCAGCAAGGTATTCTGCATCCCTCTCAGGACAGTGTTTCTATTAATAACAATTCCAAGTTTAGCTGAGGGCAGTTACCTGAGGCATACATTTTAGAAGCCCTCCAGATGTTTCAATAACTTTTATTTATTTGAAAAAATTTTTAACGTTTATTTCTGAGAGAGAGAGAGAGCAAGCACGCATGAGTAGGGGAAGGGCAGAGAAAGAGCCGGACACAGAATATGAAGCAGGCTCCAGGTTCTGA
Organism: Crocuta crocuta; assembly: GCF_008692635.1. NCBI lineage: Eukaryota > Metazoa > Chordata > Mammalia > Carnivora > Hyaenidae > Crocuta > Crocuta crocuta. The sequence goes on from NW_027531902.1 coordinate 7,582,742, forward strand.
GCTGTCAGAAAAGAGCCGAAAGTGGGGCTTGAACCCAGGGACTGTGAGATCATGACCTGAACTGAAGTTGGATGCTTAACTAACTGAGCCACAGGCGCCCCCTTGATAAATTAGGGACTGGGTCATTACATTCACAGACTCCACAGAAAACCAAAGTACTTCAGATCTAGTTTCTTCTGCTGTGATTTGAGTTGCTGTGATTGTAGACAGAGCACCTTCTCCTCCTTGTATTCTCCTCCCCACAGCATGGTACATAGGTTATGCAAAGTGGTATGCTCGCCCTACATGTTTCCTGAATTAAATAGATACTTTGGAATCTACATTTTATACTTCTGTAAGTTTTGTTCTAGACCCAAAGGAGATAAAATACAAAGAGTTTAGGCATTTGGTTCTAGGTCCTGAAATAAAATACAAAAGGTGACCCATTAAGCTGGTTGAGACAAATGTGGCTTAGAAAATTAGTACATGAACTATGCTGACATATAAAAATATTTAAAGCATGTTATATAAACAACGTAGGTTCCAAATAGTCCATGTCCACTCAGTATAACTTTGAAATTATTTATATAAGTATATTAATAAAGACCAGAATAGAGAATTAAGAGGAGAGAATTACTCTTTGGGAAACTACTATTTGTCAAGCACCATATATGTCATGGTATTAATAGTTTAGATTTCGTAAGGCCTGGGTTCAAGCCGTGGCTCTGCCATTGCTAGCTAAATGATCTAAAGAAATTTACTTCGTCTCTCTAAATTTCCTCATCTATAATATTGTTTTCAAATTTTGAATGTTGCCTAGATAGGGGGTCCTGAGGATGCATCAGAAAACAAGACTAACATAATTCTGCCCCTATTCAATTTATAGTATAATAGAAAAATAATAATTCCATCATTTAAAATACATTTGTGGGGGGGCGCCTGGATGGCTTAGTTGGTTAAGCGTCCGACTTTCACTTAGGTCATGATCTCGCGGTTCGTGGGTTCGAGCCCCGCGTCGGGCTCTGTGCTGACTGCCAGCTCAGAGCCTGGAGCCTGTTTCAGTCTGTGACACCCTCTCTCTCTGACCCTCCCCTGCTCACGCTGTCTCTCTCTCTCTCTCCTAGAAATAAATAAAACATTTAAAAAAAAAATAAAATAAAATACATTTGTGGCACACCTGTCATATGCCAAATAAAATTCTAGGCAATGATGCTACAGCAATGAACAAGAAAGAAAAGGTTCATGCTCCCATGGACATTACATCCTAATGGGAGAGATAAACTTGTTTTCTAGATTTATTTTCATATCATCATTACCTAAACATTAACAACATTATCACTGCTACCCTTTTTGGTTCTTTAGGATTTAAAAACATTTTTAAATGTTTTTATTAAAAATTTTTTAATGCTTATTTTTCAGAAAGTGAGAGAGAAAGAGAGAATATGAGTGGAGGAGGGGCAGAGAGAGAGGGAGATGAGATGCAGAATCTGAAACAGACTCTGAGCTATCAACACAGAGCCTGATGAGGGGCTGGAGGAACCCACGAACTGTGAGATCATGATCTGAGCCAAAGTCAGACACTCAACCGAGTCCCCTAGGCACCGCCCCCTCCCCAATATTTTTTTTTAAATAATCACTTATTCTTATCTCTTTGTGGGCCTTCAAGTGTCTGAAGCAAGAGAAAGATTTCCTGGAAGTGGTGATTATATCTAGTTGTCCTTGGCCTGTGGAAATATTTTGTTCACAATCTCTTTTACTCACTTATAAACTCAATAATAAAGTCAATGCCACAGAAGCAATATAGAAGAAAAATACCCTTTGGTTGAGCAGCAGTCCACCATCTGGAGCATGCAATGCACGGAATTAAAGGTTTTGTGGAATTTGTAGAACACAGTAATGAATATTTTTCTCTATGTTTAGTGCATACTCGGATATTGAAAACTTAAATCATTTCATGATTGGTTGCTACCAGTAGCACCAATTCATATTCCTGGACATCATCTGAACAAGTCCTACCACTGACACAGTGGCATATTAGTAAATGGAGTTTAGGTGTAATAGATATATGTCCTAGGGTCCCTGGTGTCTAATATATTCATTACCATGCACACATTCAGCTAAATGTTTGTGAAGACCTTCTTAAAGTCTAATGGGGGCTGTAAGCAAGGACACAGGCAGTGATTATAATGCAGTACTCCTCAGAGTCCCACAGGGGGAGAAGATCAACGTAAACATAATTTCTGGGGCACAGAGGCCCATTGCCTTCCAAATATCTCTTCCACCTTCTTGCTCATGTTTTAAATTCCAGAGGTTCAACAACTTTTTACTAAACTTGACTGAACGTGACCTGGAATTTGATTTTTTTTTTTTTTCCACAGACTAGCCTTGGCTTTCTACGCAGTCCCTCTGCAATCCAACTCAGAACATTTTCCTGGTTTTGCCTTTACTTCTTTCATATGGGTACTGTCAGTTTATAGTGTGATTTCATTTCTATCTGGATAGGCTATGCTACCATACCTGGCTGAATGACCTTCTTATTTTTATATGTATGCTTTTTCCTTACGGAGTTGGCTGACTAGGTATAAACCTTAATTTTAATAAATTATTTAATACTTCTTAATTCTTAATTAAAAAAAAAATACACACCCACATCCCCATTCTCCAAGACTACTTAGTTTAGTGCTAAGAGATTAGGGTTAATCATCTTAGACAATAGTTTCAAATTTTCTTGGCTTCTATAACTGTAATTGAACTGTCTGATTTTTATTCAGTTGATATGTGTTTCTTATGTTGTGCTTTAAATAAGACATGAGATTTGCAATGCTTTTAGGAGAGAATAAACAAATAAAATAATTTTTAGCTTATAATTGAAGTTTTCAGCACTTAGTTTCAACATAACATTGACTTTGCTGGGCCCTCTATTTAGATTTTTTTAAACTCTTATTAGAGTACATTAGAGTTTTCAAGTTGGCATATCATGCACTTCACAGTGTGAACAGATTCAATCGTGTGTATGTGTACATGTGTTTATGTATATAAATGTATATACATACATACATATACATACATATATGTATATTTACAGGTATATATACATACACATAGTCTATATTTCATATATATATGAAAGATGGACTATATTTCATATATATATGAAAGATGGACTATATTTCATATATGTATGTGTACGTATATATACCTGTACGTATACATATATGTGTATATATTTGGAAAAGGACAGGGAAGGAGAAATATGGAGGCATTAAGTCCTTATACGATGAGAATCATATGAAGGAGTGAAGGAAGCATAGAATCCCACAGTTAAGGAAGCTGGAGGGAAGACAGGTGTCCTGGGTTTTCCATGTCTGTGGATGGCCAGGACGCTTCAAGATTGAAACATATCATGCTGTTCTTTCTCCTGAGAGTTTGTCTCCTTTCCTTCTTCTTGATTCAACCTTCTTCAGTCTTAGAGATCTGGTTGAAACGTGGCACCATATTTCAAGCCCTCCTCAACTCCCCTTTCTCTTCCAGATAGACTCTACCCTTCAACTGAATACATTGGACACAACTGAATGCCTCACAATTTTGCCCGTACTTACTGCAGTAGAGATAGTTCTGTGCTTTGTTCGGCTGTATATGTTTTTACATCGCCAACTTAGGGAGAGTGGGAATGGAACGAACATCCCTTGAACACCCATTAACTCTCAGGCACCATAATCATCACAAATTGCGTACTGCCAGGGGCGCCCGGGTGGCTCAGTCGGTTAAGCGTCCGACTTTTGCTTAGGTCATGATCTCACGTTCGTGGGTTCAAGCCCCGCGTCGGGCTCTGTGCTGACTGCCGGCTCGGAGCCTGGAGCCTGTTTCGGAGTCTGTGACTCCCTCTCTCTCTGACCCTCCCCTGCTCACGCTGTTTCTCTCTCTCTCTCCTAGAAACAAATTTAAAAAATTAAAAAATTAAAAAAAAAAAAGAATAAATTGCATACTGCCCTTGCAAAAGCCTTGTAAGTTAAGGACTTTGATGATATTTTATGCCACCCTGCATTTCCTTTATAGTAATTTACAAAATATATTTATTTGGGGGATTATTTTAAATCTTTATCTTCTATGCTAAGCTCCAGGAGAACATGCACTGTGTTTTGTTTACCTCCTCAGTATCCAGCACAGGGCCTAATAACCAATCAATAAATATCTGTTGAGTGAATGAATAGATCAATAAAAAAGTATTTTATGCCTATTTTATAAGTAAGGAAACTCAGTCTCAATAAAAGTAAATAACTCAAGGTCACTTAGCAAGTAGGGGCAGCATTGTGACCAGACTGACAAACATTGATTCTGCTCCAGTCAAATCTCAGCCCTACCTCGTGGCACTTTACAATCACAGGCTAAGGAATGGTCATGGAGTTCCTGAAACAGAACAGGGTCAAGGTAAATACTCATCATCTGTTTCAAGTCACATTAGGAAAACATCATTGGATCATTCATTTCTTCATTCAGAAACAATTATGCCCATAACTTCCTACTGTTTTTGGTTCTGGTTCTACCTGCTGCTGTTGGCCTAGGGGTTTGGCATGACTCCACGTGGCAACAGGTATCTCTTATCTCAGAAACTATTCATTCCCTCTCCGTGTCTCTTCTTATCATCCACAAAATGCAATGCTGATTTTTCCTGGCTGCCTACACGTTTACTGAAAATGACTTTTACTGAAAACCTCCCTGGAATGTAGGTGTGGCTTGGCGACAAATTGTTTTCAATAAGATGTTAAGTAGAAATGTAACATGGGACTTCCAGGTAATCCCTTTAGAGGGTAGTGGAAAATTAACATGCTTTTCTTTCTCCCTTTATCCATCCTTACATGGATGTAGTTCTGAACTCCAGCTTTCATTTTGAATCATGAGGACAAATGTCTCAGCCTGATGCAACCCTAGAAGTAGCCCAAGTCCATAGTAGTAACTATACTAACCCTGGCTATTTATCTCTGAGTGTCTTTTAATAAAGAAGAAAGCAGTTGTTGTCTTGTATAAGCCATTGTTTTCTGGAGCTTTTTACTTTTTTTTTTTTTTAACTTGTAGCCAAATGTAATTCTAACTGATACTCATTCTAAAAGAAATGAAGATGATTAAACATTAGCAAGTCTTCTGGTTTTATGAGACATCAAAGAGAAATCACATATGACAATAAAATAAGTCTTTCAAATGGGTGAGTGATTTTAACACAAGGTTTGCTATAAATAAGACATAATTCACAAAAAGCTTATGATAAAAGTATTCACTAGAGCTCATTTGAAGTATGGGAGATTTTCACTTCCATTTAAGCATTATATGAATTATGCGTTATAAAAGTGCTCTCATAACTAAATGTGCAAAGAAAAATAAAATACATTTTTAAAAAAGACAAAATTAAAAGTATAGGAAATCATGTTAGGTGATTCTTAAACAACATGGAGTGAAATATTTTCTTTAAATGTAAAAGATAGGGGTGCCTGGGTGACTCAGTAGATTAAGTGTCCAACTTGGGTTCAGGTCATGATCTTGCAGCTTGTGAGTTCAAGTCCCATGGTGGGCGCTGTGCTGACAGCTTAGAGTCTGGAACCTGTTTTGGATTCTGTGCCTCCCCTCTCTCTCTGTCCCTCCCCCACTCACACTTTCTCTCTCTTTCTCTCTCTCTCAAAAAATAATAAACATTAAAAAAATAAAAAAATAAATGTAAAAGAAAATGTAGCATCAAATTTTAAAGAATAATGGCATGTGATTATAAATGTTCTCCTGCACAAGATAAGCATGTTGTTTTGAAGATACCAAGGAGAATTAACAGTTGGGTCATATTTATATTTTCCATTCTCATTGCTTCCTAATTAAAAGGCACTAATACTTGAGCTTGTACTGGAAGGGAAGACCTCACCCAATTGTCTAGAAGACAGGCCTTGAATACTGGCTCCTAGGACACTCAGGGCTGGTTATATCAGCACCATCTTTTGAAGGCAACTTGCTTGAAAACTAAGTCTGAAGTGATGATATCCAAAAAGAACTGATTCTTCTGAGTCTGGCTGCCTGCATTCTCAAGATGTCAGAAACTATGTGTCTGCTTCCTTTTAGCAGGCCACAGAACTCCTTTTGTAGCAATCTGTTGTCCTGACCTCAGTCATCTTATGCAGTGTTGTCCTTAGTAGGCAAGCAAGTACCCTCTTCATCCATCATGGTCATCTGACTCTGTCATCAGATCACATCTACTTGGATAGTTCAGAATATATGTGACAGCTAAGCTTGGAAGTTTCCTTTGCCAAATCACTATCTTGGAGTGATTGTGCTAAAAAAATTAAGAGTCTAAGTTGATTCAGAAGGTGGTTGTCAAGGGCCTACTATGTGCCAGGCATTATACTAGAACTGGTTGAGATCAAGTCTGTATAAGCTAATAAATCCAAAGAGGGAATTCAATTCTATCTTAAAAGCCAGTTGATCCAATGTTTAACCCCTTTCTGCTTTTTTTTTTTTTGAAATGATATTTAAATAATGTGAGCCTCTGTTACCCCATTTTATAGGTGAGGAAATATTTGTTCGAGTCTATAATTTTTTCAGGGAATATTCTATAGAAAAGAAAAATGAGAAATCTCGTCTGTTAGGATAAATGGTGAACTGGGAGAAAGAGAATGACAGGTATAAATATCAGGAGTGGAATGCCTGAGATCACCCTACCTGTTGAGGAGACCTCAGGGACTAGATATGCAAGCAGCGACTAAGACTAACAATGGCCCTGGTCACCAGGTACCTTGGTCTGGATCTCATAGTGGTCCTCAGTGAAATAGGGATTCTCTCATCTCCCAAGACCAAGAACTTTCATTTCTATTCCACTATAAGTTTTAAATATTAAAGGGTGAATAAAGGATTAAACTTAAAGTCTTCCCAACTAAGGGGAAAAAAGGTATTTTTCCACTTTTGTGAGTATAATGCTACTATTTTCAAAATGTTAATTTGCTTTTTCATAGTATACTTAGTAATTAGTGAATAAAACCATAATGTACTGTGGGTATGATTTGTAAAGGCTTAAATGACAGACTCTAACTAGGATAATTTCAGTCCTGATGTGTTGTTAAGTAACAATATATTCTAAATGAGTAAACTTGAAATAACTAAGCCATTGGGGATTATTGGCCACCTGATAATTAAACTTGATCTAACATGGACATCAAAACCAATTATATGTACTAAACAGAAAGAGACAGGTCAACTCCTCAGAGAGATGAAATGAACTTGGACAGATGGACAGAATGCAAATTATGACGGGATTCTTAATGAAAAAGAAATGAAATGCAATTTAAAGCCCTATGAAAAATCTGGATAGCTATTCCTAGTGTACAAATTGCTGAAAAACAATTATGCTGAAACAAGATGGATTGCCACATTTCCAACAACCAGGAAAACCATTCCTCTAGAGAATTTAGATTTTCTAGTTTCTTAGGCAATGTGGCTAAGGGGAAAATTACTATAATACTATGTTCATATTAGGTTGCAAGAGATGCTATAACAAAGTACCACAGACCAGGGGACTTACACCACAGAAGTTTATTCCCTCACAGTTGTGGAGACTGAAAGTCCAGGACCACAGTGGTAATAGGGTTGGTTTACTGTGAGACCTCTCTCCTCGGCTTGCAAATGACTGTCTTTTTCCTGGGTCCTCACATGACCTTTTCTCCGTGGGTCCCTGGGGTTTTTTCCTTTCTTCTGAGGATGCCAGTCATATAGGATTAAGGCCTGACCCTTGTGACCTCATTTTACTTTAATTACCTCTTTAAAGATTCTGTCTCCTAATATCATCACATTCTCAGGTACTGGAGGGTTAGAGCTTCAAAACAGGAATTTTAGAGGGACACAAGTCAGCCCAGAACAATATTCAATGCACATATTATATGTAGTTTAAAGAACAAAAATATGAAAACATAGAAATGGATTGAGATGAAATGAATTGATAAGTGGTCCTAATCTGCTGGAAGGGTGACCAACCATTCTTGTGTGCCTGGTTTCAGCATTGAAAATTCCATATCTTGGACAAGTCCTCAAACCAGAGTGGTCGGTCAGCAGGATCACATATTTGATACCCTTCAACCACTGTTAACATTAGAGATGTGTTTAGTGACCTAATGAAATATGGTGGTACGCTACATAAGATCGTTATTGGGTTCTTAAAATTTTACCAGGAATGTGAATTATGCCCAGGTGGGCAGACCTCCATATGAGCATTAGAGGAGAATCTAGGAAGGCCTTGGTTGTTTGGAAGTTGAGAGATCAGTTTGCAGTAAGACTGACAGATTCCTAGTTGCCAGCAAACCTCTCTCAAATGTCTCTCGTTGACAGATTTTGTCACCCAAATATAACTCCCCTCATTTCTGCTTAGTTTTTATTTAGGAAGAATAATATTCTTTTTTTCAAACTCTAGGACTTATATTTGGAATGATCAAATACATGGATAAGCAGAATCTTGCTTTTCATAGGACAGTCTCCTTTTTCTTATTGTTTCAACATAATTATTAGTAAGGCCCCCTTCACTCTCAAAAGGTCTTCGTTTATAGGATAAAATATATGGTCACACAACTTACCTTGCTCTGAGTTCTAGCTCCTGCTCTTCTCTGCTTCTCTTTTCACATAACACACCAGTTCTTGAGCTAGTCATTCATGACACATAGATTCCTTGATCTTCTGTGTCACTCTTCTAGTCATGTCTGACTAGAAGAGTGGAGACAGGACTTATAAATTTCGTTTTGAACCCTCCTGTTTGACCAAAGTTTTTATTGTGATAACACATGAGGAAGCATAATTTTTCCATCATCTAAAAATAAATATATAGTAACTTAAAGCTTAAGTAGGGGAAAGGATTAGAGATTTTAAAACAATGCATATATATTACGTGTGTGTGCAAAATATTTTAATAATCAAAGAATCTCAAAGGTTTTCAGAGATCATCTACTTGAATCCTGACTCCTCTCTTTTTGTCAATGGATAAACTGAGCCTTAGAGACAGGAAGCAATTTATCCTGAGGCATAATCTAACTTGATCCGGTTAAAGAAAGATTCATGACCACCAATGAATTAGTTACTTCTGTCACCCAAGTTAGGGATTTTGCCTTATGAGTAGACCTTAATAATGGTTTCCTTAGAACTTTCTTTCTAGGTTTCTTTTTTTCTTAAAATAGCATACTAGATTTTAAATGCAAGACTATTTTATGCACCTTAGAAAAATTATAAATGTAAGCAAAAGAAACTTTTACTAAAATTGTAAATCCACTCACTTATCAGAAATAATCACAGAATTATTTCCTTCCAATATGATTTCAATTTGGTGCATGTGAGGGGTGTGTGTGTCTGTGTGTCTCTGTATTGGTGTGTTTGTGTTGATGTGTGTATACATAAATTTATGTGTCCACCTGTGTGCAAGTTGAGCAATTTATTTCTTGATATATATTAGCTATATATTTAAGCCTAAAATATATCATGAGCCAATGTACAGGCTACTAAATATTATTTCTATAATGCTGGTTTTAATGATCACTCCTATTCCATTATATGATAGGCCAACATTTATTCAACCACCATGATGTTACCATTGAAGATTTAACTTGTTTGCTTTTTCTTTCTTTGCTATATAAGCAACATTGCTAGAAAAACCCTTGTGATGGTATTTGTAAATTATTACTTATGTCTGTACCACCAGCCACCTGAAGTGAAAAATTGATAATCGGAAAGCTGTCATTCTTAGAGTCTTTTAAAATGTATTGCCTGTGGCCACTAAAGAAGGTTGTTCCAATTTCTACACCTTCATGGCTATGGAAGCATTTCTGTTTTCCTCCAATCCCTGACAACACTGGCAGTTATCTTTTCTTTGTCTTTGACAGCTTGATAGAGAAAAATAGTGTATTATGGTTTTAATTTGCATTCATTTTATTATGATTGCATTTGTGCAGTTTTTACATGTTTAGAAATCTTTAGTGAAATACCTGTTTCCAATTTTTAACCTTTTTAATCTTGTTGGGTTATTTATATTTTTCTTAACACTTAGCAATAGATCTTTAAAATAAGATAATAATGTATTAACATAATAACTCCTTGGGGTGAATATATAAGATTATTTTTAAAGTTTGTTTATTTTCAAAGAGAGAGAAAGAGAGAGAGAGAGAGAGGGTGCGCGCACACACAAAGAAGACGGGCAGAGAGAGAAGGAGAGAGACAGAATCCTAAGCAGGCTTTGTGCTGGTACTGTCAGCATGGAGCCCAAAGTGGGGTTCGAGCCCCATGCACTTGTGAGAACATGACCTGAGCCAAAACCAAGAATCCAATGCTTAACTGACTCAGGCACTCAGGTGCCCCATACATGGAAAAAAAATATCCATTTCAACCATCTGTATCTTTAATTTAAAGTGGTTTTAATAAGTGTCATATTATTATTTTATATTGTTCACTCCATCCTGAATATTAGAGAAATACTTACCCTACACTAGTAGATGCATTTTTATTGGTTGATTTATTCACTTTTGCATTTATTACTCCATCTAGAAGTGTACATGTAAGCAGGTATGAGTTAGGGATGTTATTTTATTTCTTTTTCTAAACATTGGCTATTTATGTCAATAATAATCATTGAAAAACCCACCTTTTCTCTTATTTGAAATGGCTCTTTATATTACATCAGTGACTAAAATACTACAATGTGTTTTAACATATGCTGCTAAAATTTCTGTGTCCTAAATGGACTTTTTTTTTTTTTTAGAAACGATTTTGGTTACTACTTCATACCCAATACTAAATTAAGCAGATTTTTTAATCAACTTGATTAATAGGGAAAAAATAAGTTGGGAAGAGGTGAAATCATTCTGAGGTTTAATCTTTATATAAGAGCATTGTATGGCTCTCCATTTGAAAAATATTTGTATCTGTGTGCTTGCACCTTTGAGCAGGTGTGTGTGTGTGTGTGTGTGTGTGTGTGTGTGTGTATTCCTCAGTAACCTGGTGAAGGATTCACTGCTGTTTAAGCAACTACTATCCAAAAATATTATATAGTGATTTTACTAATTTTCATTTATCTTACATTGGCTAGGTTATCAGTCATACCTATAAATACTGAAATTTGGTCTTTACTACAGCCTTGTTTTGTTTCTTTTTTTCACCTGGAAAATTCATAAAGTTACAGAATAATAATGGGATACAAAACACCTTTGTTTTGTTGTGGACTTTAATGTATGTGAGTGCCTCTATTCTGATATTTGTCATTAGTATTAGTTATATATTCTTTATCATATTAATGACCTTATGTTCTTATTTTATTAAGATAATTTTTAAAATTCATATATAAATTTGACATATATTAAATGTATTTTCATCTTCTTCAAGATGATATTATTGTTCTTCTCAAGGTTATAAAATATATTAAGTTTTAAAATAATTTTGTACCATTCATTTTTGCATAGAAACAAATTTTACATAGTGTGGGTTATAGTCTATAAAATTCTATTTATAATATTATATATTATATAGTATTATATTATAATATATAATATTATATATTTATTTCACTTGCACCTTTCTATCAAGAAATTCTGTTATTTTGTAATTATATATACATACACATTCTCAGGCTTTCAGAACTTCAAATATTGATTGGGATATTTTCCCCAAACTTAGGTATTTTAATTATAATTTGGGATTATCTGTTTCTTGAAAACTTAGTAGAACATACTTACAATATCAACTGAATTAGTGTCTATTTGATTGACAGTTCTTATCCATATTTTTTTCTCATCAGTGAGAGTAAGCTAACGTATTCAAATGGCTTAACACAATACACATTTAGTGATCATTCCCGTCACTTGTCTAATGCAGTGTGTTCAGGTTGGGGATTCTCTGCTCCATTCATTCACACTCCCATGTTACTTCCATTTTGTGGTTTGGCCATCTGATGTGTTCTCAGGTTTACTCAGCTAAGTTAGCTCCCAGGGAGACAGATACCTGCCTGTGGAAGGTTATTATGGGCCATGCTTTCAGTGATTCACACCTTCTCTGCTCTTCTGTATGCTCAGAAAAAAGAGAGCATAGATATTTATAAGCACTTGCATTCTCTGTCAAATGAAATGACTTAAACATTTATATTTTCCTGGAAACAGTGTAATTATTTAAGATGTTTAGAGGTATTAGCAGATAGTTGTATGGATTATTTTTTCATTTGCTATTTTTTGTCTATGGTAAAATCCTTTCCTTAGTTTCCCTAGTCCTGTCTCTTCTTACTTTCTACCTGCTTTTCTTCTTTCCACCTCTATTTGCCTCTCCCTCCATATCTCCTTGCTTTCACATTCCCTCCTGGTCTGTCTCCTACCTCTTTTTCTCCCAACATTTATTAAGTATATATTATGTCCATGACTTCAGAAAACAGCAAAGAATTTCTTATCACTTCTGCCTGCACCATATCTAGCATGGTGCCTCTCTCAATTTAGGCATTCACTAAGCTGTTGAGTGGGACTTGAATTGAATCAGCCATTTCCTGGGTTCTTCTTACAGCCTCACAACTGCCGCCCTCCCTCCAGTGATATACACAGTACACTGCACACACTGCCAGATTCACATTCTTGCAACATAGCCTGATCAGCTGTGTCTTCCTGTAAACAAATATTCCAAAACTCTCCCCTTGCCTCTCATATTAGGTAGATGTGGCCATGCTCCCCACCCCCATAAGGACTGTCTATTCTGAGGTGGTAGGTAGCTTTGTTTCTCATTACTCACTCATACTTGCTTTGTGTTTTAACCAACCCCAGACCTCATCTTAATACTTATATTTGTGCTATTTTTCAAATTTACAATATGCTGTCATCTTCTTCCAGGGAATTGCTAAGGTAGTTTCTTCACCTGAAATGTCATTGTGTTTCAGATTCTGCCTCTTATTGGTTTGCTCATTCTTTAAGGACTTACTGTGTCTTCCTCAAACCCACAACTAAATGGACTGACTATCCTTCCTCTTTATCTCACAATGGCATACAGCACATTAGAGGAGATTCTAATCAGGGAGAAAGTGTATACTAATATCCTCTGTGCCTTGATCATTCAAAGAAGAAGCATACATTTTGCCAGCTTTCTCTGCTATTTATCTGCCTTGTATATGTCTAGAATAAAGACCAAACCAAAGCATCTATTTGAGAAACAGATTAGAATCCCAGACAAAGCTGATGGAGAGGTGGTTTTGCCAGACCCAAGGACACAGCTGAGTTTTCAAGAGAGGTACTAAAAATAAAAACATAGGCTCTCATAATTCTTTCTGAGACTTCTGACTGTTAATTCCAAATGAAAAAAGAGAGAGTTTAAAACAATATTTTGATAAAGGGCATCTACTTAACCCAGAAAAAATTTATGATTAAAAAGGCAAGCATGGTTACAGACCTCCTTCTTAAATTAAACGGTAATGTCCATTCCTAATAAAAAATAAAGGTTTATATTTTATTTATACTTGATATTTCAGTAGATCTAACATAATTTCCAATTTAGATATGGAAAACTCAAAATGTGCAGAAATTACAGCTTAACGCCCGGGGTAAGAAGGAAAGGAATTTACCTTTTTACAATTCAATCAAATGCAGAATAGGAGCAGTTAATAATTGTAGAATATGAATAATCAGATAAGACATTTTCTAGTGAAAACTCATAAATTTTATTTTGGGAGTACATTAAAATTCAGTTAAATTTTAAAATCATAGCATATCTTGAGTCACTGTTGAATAGTTGCTGTATCTATAGAAATCTATTTTAGAAATATGCAAGTACAAATTATAGAATGTCAGCATGCAATTTGATTTTATGTGCTTTTCTACTAATATAAATAATGAAGCATGCTGAGAGCATTCAGATACATTCAGCTGAGTATAATTAAAATACTGAGGTGTAACATGTTAAAAAAAAAAAAGAAATTAAGTACTAAAATGAAGGAGGTAGAAATACCAGCAATTCAAAGCGATAACTATGTTGTGATTACAGTATTGTGAATAGACTAAATCTAATATTTTGGTTTAAATGAAATCAGTGATAGCTGGAAAGTTAATAGAAGCAGCGCCTTTATATTTTCTGTGAATAATGGAGAGGCTTCATTTCAGGAGCACTCATTTTTTGCCATCTCTGGAAATAAGTCTCCATGGTACTCTGAATAAACATTCTCGCCCAAATGGAACAAACTCTCTGATGAAATTGGCCACTGGGGCCTAAAACAAATAATTAAAATGGGATTTGGGAATCAGTTGGTTTTTTTGTGTTCCTCACTCCCCATTGGGTTAGCTGAATGAGGGCAAATCAGCTTCTTCAGACCATGTTAAAAACACAATTGAACTTCCTGCTGGTCACCACTAATTACACTGCGGTTGTGACTGCCCACTCTGGGCTGAAGGCGAACTTTTAGGTTTTGTTGCTGAGGCCCACCAAAGGACCAACGGTTCATTTGTGTTTGCCCAGGCCAGTTCAGAGTAAGATGTACCATATTATTCAAAGAAAGAGTATTCAGTTAAATTTGTTCTATTCTGTCACATGAACCACCCACTTTAATCCACCTCTGCTACAATGAGCTTCTGGGTTCCTGAGTAACCTACTTTGTACTCTCCTACCTCCAGCTTTATCCTGACCTCCTAATAGTCAGTTCAGATTTATGAAAATTGATAAGAAATTGGCAAAAAAGATGACTTCATTTTACATCTATCAGTAAAATACAAATGTTTATAGTCTGGAAAAGAAAGCATTGTAACAAGTGGATTAACTGTTCCCATAGAAGCAGAATCTACTATGTACTAACTCCACATTTGGGGTTGCAATTGAAAAGTTGGCACTAGAATCTCAGTAGTGTAAGTACACAACTTTCTACATTTTGGCCTTGCAAGTTCCACTTGTCCCTGGATACAAAATCTTTCCCTTCTTTGAGTAAGCCTTAGTTTTTCTGAATCATATCCTTAAGTACCTTCCTGTGAAAGATGGAATGGGAAGTAGAGTTGTGCAGCCCTTACATATATCCTATATTGGAGATTAAGGATGCATTCCCTTTTTTATCTAGAAACATTGATTGGACTTGCCTATAGACTGATTCTCAACTACCACTTGTATTAAACTTCCTTGACTATAACCGTCTTCTTGGAACTTCAAAATCCAAGTGATTCATACACAAAACAAAGAAATATAAAACATGGATTTTGTCAGTTATAAACTGTGTGGCCTTCTGTAAGGCTCTTAATCTATGTGAGCCTTAGTTTTCTCATCTGTGTATGGACATAGCTATAGATAATCTAGAAAGTTTTTGTGACAGCCACGCAAAATGCATGTTAAATACTGGCATGATGCCTGGTACAGAATAGGTAGCCAATAAATGACAGTTGATATTTTGCTACTGTATTTGAGATTAACGAAGGGGCATAAAACTTCCCTTAATATCATAAAATTTTCACTACTCTCTTATCTAGCTTCTTTGGTTAAATGGAATCAATGCATGTTTTTTTAATTCCTTGACTACTTATACTTAATATTTAAAAGAAAGTTTCTGTGGATGGATAAGTTGGAAAACACTGAAAAATCTTGAAATAATCATGTTTACCTTTGTTTACCCTATGCTTCCCAAACATATTGATAAAGGAACATATTTTTGTGTGTGCGCACACAACACCTGTCAACAAACTGCATATGGGATGTGAAGCCTCGTGACATACACCACATATAAAATCACTGTAGTTTTATACTTACACTTCATATGTAATAGAAGCCTAATAATGAATCATTGAATCTGTACATGAAAAATGCTTTTTGCACCCTTAATCTAGGTTGCTGATGCAGAATGCCTTCTATACTTCAACTATCCAAATCTTACCTCTTCTCCTTCCCAGATGAAGTGCAGTATATTTGTCTTCAGAGGAAGGCATTTATGCAACTCTGAATTACAGAATATACTATCAGTGCCCTACCATTTAGTGTTTGTTTTGTTCTATAATTGTACGTGTATGAGTCATGATAATGGCAGCTCCATGGAATAGAGGAGCACCTCTGTCTTTGGTTTAATCCCATTGTAACAAAACCTGGCACAGACCTGGGAGAAATATGCCCTGATGGATTTGCGCCTTTTTATGTTCTTCTATATGCACTATAGTTGCCTCTCAGCATCCAGGGACTTATTGCCCAAAAAGATCCTCAAAGACCCCTCGCATCAGCAGAAGAACAAAACAGCGAGTGAAATTACCCAATTTCTGCAGAACTCATAAACATCCTGAATGTAGGTCACACTCACTGCCTGATGTGCTGTGTGTGTCATGTTCCAACAAAGCAGCTGCCGCGAGTAGCCAAACTCCCGGAAAGCAGCACAGCCCCAAAAAGAGCAGCCATTTGGAAACACATTTTCATTGACAATTTGGGGAAGTTGGGCATTCACTTAAGAAAAAGCCATAATTCTGTAAGAAATGAGCAATTTATGCACATTATAATCAAATTTATTTTTATATCCAGCTACTCCTACATGTGGCATAATTCAGTCTGGGAAATCATGCTAATTAGTTAGAAATCCATTACATTGTAAGTCTTGTAGCATATGCAAATGCTGTTTCAAGTGTTCTCACCTCCATAATGCATGTGCTTTTATTAGAATGCATTCCCAATGTGGGCAGTTTTTCGGTGAACCAGGCTCTAAAGTACATTGGAGGGGAAAATACTCTCACAATAATCATTGATAGCATAACTTTATATGCACTTTTTAATGCATTATGTTTTAAAATATAAGGACAATTCCACTTGTCAGAAGAGTGGCCAGAGCAGTAAACTCTCCAAATAAAATAATAATGATGATATTAATGTGCTAAGTTCTAATGGTCAATAAGATGTGCATCTTTGCTGAACTCAACACCTGGGCATGCCCTTCACAGGCAGTGAGGAAAGGAAATGACCCCTAGACAAAGACTACAGAGACAGAGTTCCATGGACAAGACACTGCTTGTGGGTCATGCAGATCAAGTCACTAAACTTTTAGATGCTATGCTTCTTCCACTGTAACTAGAAATAATATAACCCCACTCTGTTTTCCTCACAGAGCTGTTATGAATTTAAACTATGATTAAGATATAGTTTATAACTTAAAAAATGCTCTACTGAGTCTTACTCTTGGATTTTTATAAATATCTCAGCCCCATTAAAAAGTAAAGCTAATCATAAAATTTCTGTAAGGATATCATAAACTCTACATTAATTAATTATAACTGATCAATGATGAAGTGTAATTGAGGAAATCTACTGGTCAAACAAGTATCTGAGAAAAGGTTTTCTGTTGAGTTAGGGCTTTGGGAGCTAACAGGTAGAAGGGTGGATTTGGTGAAATTCATTTTAGATCCATATTAACAATAATAAAAAAATTCAATAGTAATGAAAATGTACACTCTTCACCTCCCCAGATACCACCAACACCAATGTCCCAGGCAGTTCCTCCATCTTCCTATAAACCTTTCCCCAGCAATTGGTACCACTACTACCTAGCAGAAGCCATAAACCATAAATTTAGATTTCTCTTTGCCCTTTCTATCTGCCTTTTGGTCTAGTCTAGCAGAACAGCTCATTAATTCTGTATCCTAAACATCTTTAAAACCTATCCCTTCTCCTGTGCCCTTTTATACTTTCTCAGGCCATGGTCCTATTTCATCAGGAAGCCTTTTACCACCTCCTAATGGGTCCCTGCCTCCTGGGAAGTTCCACCCACAACTAGTCCCATCAATGCTATCAATGATTTTCTAACCTACAACTTAATTTTAAATTACTTTTAAATTTTAAATGACTCCAAGGAACCTCTAGATAAAGTACCTTTATAAATGGTCCCTATATGCTTCTCCAGCTCTTTCTTTTTGCACAGGCTCCAGGTATACTTCATTATAATGACTTTTCTGGAGTTGCCAAAGTATCCATGCTCTGTCACACTTTAAGCCTTTTGTGTAACTTAATTCTGACTAAAATGATTTCACCAGTATCTTCTCAGGTCAGTTTCTTCTTTTTCTTTCAGCTTTCAGCTGAGATGTTCATGATTCTGGGTAGCATGTCTTCTTCTCACCAATACTTAGTTGACTTTTCCTGTCAACTAAGTCTATCAGAGACTCAGCCTATCAGAGAACTGGGGGCTTTTAGAGAAGATGGCATCTCTTCTCTATGGTTCTTTTCCCATGGCTGGGCATGAATATGTATTTATTTTCTTGAAGAAAATTTATTTTCTTAAAAAAAAGAAAATTTATTTTCTCAACTAAAATGAGTGAATAAAGACAATGATCTCAATTAAATAACAAATTTAAATCCTTTTCAGAATGTTCCTTAAGCCTGCTCAAGAGGCTCAGTGATATCAATGGGAACTTTCAGGATATAACACAGGGTCTTTAGTAAACACTGTGATTTCACTGGTGCAGTGAGAAAGACCTCTTAAAACAAGACCCAGACCTTATTACACCTATTAATAATTGGTTACACCTATTAACCATCTATGGAAACAATATGAAAGAGAAAAAAAGGAATCCCCCACTACTCCTTATTACCCTACAGAAATATCCACTACTACCTTCAAAACAAACAAACAAACAAAAACGCCATCACTTACAAATATTTTTTTAACTTAACAGTCTAAGGATGATCCGTCAATTCTGGGATTTTGATAATAAAATAATAACTAAGATTTTAAGTATTAGAAGTGTCCTTCTGATCCAATTGAGGAGTGTATAATAAGTCATTCCTTTCCATCTTCATAATCTTTGACCTTTGAGAATATATGCAATCTGAACATCACAAAGAACTTGTCCTGCAGGAGTTAATTAAGCCTTGCAAAATCCATTAGAGATGAGCATTTTCTGGCCTCATGTCTTGGTTTCACTGTTGAGTCCTGAGTTTGTACTCTCTTGCTGTCAGACACTCAGGGGTGGGTCCTAGCTTGCTTGAGAGAAACAAATGAAAATACTGTTGCCTGTATATATCCAGATTTTCTTGGTTAATTCAGGCTACTCTGGCTACAACTTTTGTTTCAGATAATTCAATCAAGAAGAATTTTGGGTGACTATAGCTGGTGGTCCATGACATGCACAATGAACATATACTTTTGACTACAGATAAGAGATAATAATGACTTAAGAAGTAATCCACATCACAGCCCACCATTTAGGATTCTTTTCTGTAGGTGACCCTGTACATGAGAATTAGGCATTTATTCCATGTTTCAAGAAAATAGCAAATAGTCACTCAAACCCTCAGAGTAATCCCTGAATCACTGAATAGATCCTGAAATCCTTCTATTATGGGAGGAAGGAGAGAGGCTCTTTATTCAGTGCAGATCACAGGCAGGAACTTGCTTGAGAGAATTCACTAACTCCACTTCCTACACTAATGCTCTTTCCCAAGAATAACTTTTGGTATGGCACGGGGCCAGGAACAAGAGGAGTATGGGGAATGTGAGAGAGAGAGAGGGGAAAGGCTCACAAAGGTGTTCTTGGTAGCTGACACCTTTGCTACTGATCTCCTAATTGTGTTCCTTCAGGTCTTGGAATATGGATTCTAACTATCAGCCAACACACACTTACCTTGTCTATAGGACAACTAAGTCCACACAGTATTCAGTTTTGAGAAAGGTACAGAGAGGAGAGGAGAGGCATGAAAGGAACTGCATGATGCACATGCCCTCTATTCTGTGAGTTTTGCAGTCTTTCTGAGTGCACAACACTCTAAGCAATAAGGCAGCACCAAAAGGCTAAACGGTATTTTATCTATTTCCCTATTCATTTATTTGACGCATGTTCATTGGGTTTTTTTGTTTTTTTCTTTCTTTTTTTCTTTCTTTTGTTTTGTTTTGTTTTGTTTTGTTTTTGGTGTGAAGTAGCTTACTGGGACCTAATGCAGAAAATGCATGTAGATGCAAATAAAACATGGTCTCTTTTATTTTTTAAAACTTTTAAAGTGTATTTATTTCTTTTGTGAGAGACAGTGAGAGAGAGGGCAGGCACGGGAGGGACAGAGAGAGGGGGACAGAGGATCTGAAGTGGACTCTGTGCTGACAGCAGTGATCCTGATGTGGGACTCAAACTCATGAACTGTGAGATCATGATCTGAGCCAAAGTCAGATGTTAAACTGACTGAGCCACACAGGTGCCCCAAACATGGTCTCTTTTAAATGAGTGTCCAGTTTAGAAAGGAGGTAACTGCGAGCATACATACCAAGGCAGGGATTTGGAGAGCTGTTGGTTAGGAAAGGAAGCCAGGAATAAGAAAGTGGCCTAACATATGTGGAGGATAAGCTTATAAATCTTGCCCTTTTCATGTTGATCCTTTGGGTTGGGGCACTTGTGGAGTGAGATTGGGAAGGGAGGCCACTATTTTCCAGAAAAACAGTAGTATCTTTTTCTCCCTGCAGTGACACATGAAAGTTTTATGACTGTGGTTTTGATTCTTCCTTTTGATTGCTGAGTGGTAGGTGTTTTTGTTTCATTCATACATTCATTCCTTCAAGTATTGACTCTTTTCCATTATGTTTTCAGCATGGAAAGATCAAGGACTTTGGTACATGTGTCTGATATCCTTTGCCACTTAGCTATGAAAGTGTGAACAAATTAAACTCTCAGAGCCTTAGTTGATTACTATGAAAATGACAAAGAAATTGTGTGTGTGGGTGTGTATGTATGTGTGTATGTGCACATGTTTTTAGGATTTGTGCAATACTATTACATTGTTTAAAACATAGTAATGTCCTTGGTACATAATTTGGGAAACAAAAATTGTAGGTATATCCGAATCTTGCCATCAAAGTCATTGTAATGTACTTGGGACAACAAGTTGATTACTTAAAAACACAGGGACTGAATGAAGGGCTGGAGAGTATCAGGGCTTATTATCAAGAGTGATGATTATAGATGATCAGTGCAATGTTATTATAAAGAGATAGGCTTCTGTCAAGGAAATGGCAAAAGGAAAGGCAAGGAAACCTCTATGACTCTGTACCCATTATTATAGACAGAATCTCAGAATGGGGCTTGGGCTTGTTTTCACCATGCGTTCCCCGCCCACCCCCCACCCCCACACACACCTTTTTTGGTGCTTGACTTAGATTTCAGATAATTTTAAGTTAGTTCGGAAAAAGAAGCATTTCTTTTCCCACTCTGTATATGCAACCCCTTGACCCAACTCAGGTGGCCTGAGCCATGGAAAATGTCTATCAGGCTCTTAATAACAAGCACCGCTAAATAAAGATGCTGTGTGGGGGAGAAAAAAAAAGACAAGTGTTAACAGATTCGAGACAAAAGCAGTCTCAGCACCTGTGGCTGCTGTAAAGCTCAAGACATAAACAGAATATTACAAATCATCATTATCTCTTTTTTCCCTGCCTTCCTCCTCTCTGTCTCTCTTTTTCCTTCGTCCTTTCACTTCTCTCTCGGCAGAAGTGTATTTAAAGTCTATGTAAATTTCAAAACCCCAAACCAGAAACATCTGTTATCAGATATGTTCCATACTGTTTGTGAACACCTTAAACAAAGACGAATATATAAACATATTAATTCATGAAACAAGTCCATTAATAGGAGTCATTTGCATATCAGAGCTATCCTTATATTTATAAAGGGGAGTCTATGAGATTTCCTATAATAGGAAGTTTCCCCAGCGCATATAAAATGTGAGTAATTTCTATGTATCTTTTTAGGAAGACATCTGTTGTGTGAAACAAGACACACCTGCATACCCAATTTCAAATGCCAATGTAAAAAACACATATGAATTACTGATGAAAGAGAAAATATATTCTAGGCCACCATATTTCTGGTCTTTCATTTTTGTTATCAGAGGAATTTTTAATAAAATGCCTTACATCCAATATTACTTCACAAGTCACTTTCCTATTGTTTTAGCAAGCAGGATGCTTTTCCAGTTTTCAGTTCAGGAGTGAATGATTCAATGTGACTTGTACTCACCACAACTGTACATTATCATAAAACTATTATTCAAATGCTCTCAACAAAGATTCCTAATCTTCAGCAAATAGCATACACCTAAATGCCATTTTTTACCTCTTAAGGAATTAATCAAGATTTTGTAGGTGCCTAAAGATGCATAGGTAGAATGGTTTTTAAAATTTCCTTTTTAGTCAGAATTGCTGACTCCTCACTTTTAACTTACAAGAAAATTTGCAAACTGAACAGTAAGTGCATGCCTTAAAGTCTAAAGACTTATCTTGGATAATGAAATGGTTGCAGAAGAAAAAAGTAATTACTTCGTGCAGATAACTCCATTGGATAATCCTAGGTAGTTGATCTGGAGTTATGCTAAGATAGAAGAATTGGGCTCTGTTAGGGAAATTAGAAAATGAACTTAAGAAGGAATAATAAGAGAGGCTATTTTGGAGTTTAAAAATAATGAGTTTGATCTGAACATAAAGTTTTGGATGTTAGAACTTGAATCTTTGAGGCATGGATCAAGTAAATTAAAATTTGCATATAATGGAGTAATCTTGGGTAAAGACAATGAAGGGATTAGATTTCTCTTTTGGGACAGGTAGCATAGCATCTGTGAATCCCCATGACGATGATTTCATTTTCCCTGATCTCAGGGTCTTCCCAGGTGATGCTTCTGGGTACCTGGAACACACTTCCGTGTCCTCTTAACATGCCCAGCTGACTCCTTTCCACTGTTTAAGTGGTTAGAATAACTGTATGCCTCCTCTCATCTCCAACCAGGGTTAGGTCAGAGGCCATATAATGGACCCTTTCTCAGCACTTTGGTCACTTAAAATTATGTAAGAACTTATTTGCCATTAATTCTACTATTTTAAATTTCTGCTTTCACTGATGATGAGGGCTGTGCTTGTCATGTACATCGGCATAAACTCACCACCTAGCACACAGGGAGCCTTACAGAGACATGTGAAATTCTGCTCTTTGACCAAATGAAGGAAATCCATAGTTACTTACACTTGTTTTGAAGAGGGTATTTTTCTTTCTTTTTTTTTTTAAAGGTGCAAGTTCAGATTTTATTTTTTTAATGTTTATTTAATTTTGAGAGAGATAGCATGAATGGCAAAGGGGCAGAGTGAGAGGGAGACACAGAATCCAAAGGAGCCTCTAGGCTCTGAGCTGTCAGCTCAGAGGCCAACACAGGTCCAAACCCACAAACCATGAGATTCATAACCTGAGCCAAGGTTGGACACTTAAGTGACCAAGCCACCCAGGTGTCCTGAAGAGGGTATTTCTCAAGGTCAGTGATCTTGGCTTCTTACCACTCTTACTGGGAAGTGTTCTCCAGTAACAGCCATTTAGCCTCACAGAGAAAGCATATGCAAACAGTAAGTCCATAGCTGTTGTGGCTTTGGGGTTAAAAATAAAAACAGATAGATTCACATCAAAACTTCATTTCATCCACTGCTGAGTTGATCAAGTCAGGAGGCACTTCCCCTGGCCTCTGCTAATTTGGATGTAGGAGGTCATTCCACTTGAACATCTCTCCCTTAGAAGGGCCACATGCAATAGACCCAGTGCCTGGAGACAACACTTGAGTACTTGTTCTGATGTGTAATTGCCCTTCCTTGGCCTTTGGCTTGTCTTTTGCTATGAAAGAAACTGCATTTTAAAGCTATACCAAGAGATAATGTTCCTCGATAACAGCGTAATCTGGGGATCACCTTCCCTTAATGATGTAGCCCAACTACTCTTAAAAAGAAGCCAGCAGCCCATGTGATAGAATTTCCTTGATTGTTAGAATGCCTTTTCCTTAGCCATACTTTATTAAGCTTTAGTAAATGTAAAGAACCACAGTTCTTTTCTGATCTATCCTTCATTTAGATCTGCTTTGAAAAAAAAAAAAGATTACTTTTCTTAAGATTTAACTTTTATTTCCTTATTAATCCATATGAGTATTCCCTTCTTTAGACTTCCCTAAGCTAACCTGCCAATCTCAGACTCTGTGAATGACTGTTCTAGAAAACAAAAACAAATGCATGGGCTCATTTTGTGAATGATTCCAGAAGAATGCTATCCTTTACTTTTATTTCAAATACTATTTAAGTTTTGCAGCTTTGCATAGAGATCTATCTCTTCAAGGCTGTTTCTTTTTCTGAAGATGATGAAATGATTATCTCAAAACTCTAGTGATCCCTTCTTAAAACATAGTGGAAGGACATTGTCAAGAAGAGTGCACTTGGCCAAATCTCATCACCAGGATTTCCTGCCATTCAGTACCAGGCTTATCTACTAGTCCATAATGCGCTACACTTGTTTCCATTCTCCAGCCAAGGGAAATAGGTGTTATACCGGGGAAAGAAAATTATTGACATTTGTTGATGAATTTCTGTCTCTTGGGGTGTTTAGGGTAATTTCTGAAGGTAGTCTGAGAATAACAAAAAAATTTTCTAATCTCTCTGTGTAGGGATTTGCTTTCTGCCATTTTATGAGCTGTATTCAGGATATACAGGAAATGCAGCCAATGACCTTTTGCCTGTATAATTTCAGGGATGAAAAAGACTTTGAGAAATCATTTCCTCATTTTTCTTCCATTCAGTATGCCTAATCCAGATAATATAATCAATCATGATCTGAAAAAAAAGTATAAAAAAGAAGGTGTGACCATTTCTAGTTAAACCTAGGTGTTCTCTTTTACTGTACACTTATATGACAATTTTAAGGTCATGTTTTCTATAACTGACCCTAATGCAACTAAACTAGACTGCCAAATTTTAGAATATGAACTAATAATGTTTATTGTGATATTGAAGCCCCTAGAAAATGCT
>NW_027531902.1:7619603-7661458 GCF_008692635.1 Crocuta crocuta
TCACTAACTCCACTTCCTACACTAATGCTCTTTCCCAAGAATAACTTTTGGTATGGCACGGGGCCAGGAACAAGAGGAGTATGGGGAATGTGAGAGAGAGAGAGGGGAAAGGCTCACAAAGGTGTTCTTGGTAGCTGACACCTTTGCTACTGATCTCCTAATTGTGTTCCTTCAGGTCTTGGAATATGGATTCTAACTATCAGCCAACACACACTTACCTTGTCTATAGGACAACTAAGTCCACACAGTATTCAGTTTTGAGAAAGGTACAGAGAGGAGAGGAGAGGCATGAAAGGAACTGCATGATGCACATGCCCTCTATTCTGTGAGTTTTGCAGTCTTTCTGAGTGCACAACACTCTAAGCAATAAGGCAGCACCAAAAGGCTAAACGGTATTTTATCTATTTCCCTATTCATTTATTTGACACATGTTCATTGGTTTTTTTTGTTTTTTTCTTTCTTTTTTTCTTTCTTTCTTTTGTTTTGTTTTGTTTTGTTTTGTTTTTGGTGTGAAGTAGCTTACTGGGACCTAATGCAGAAAATGCATGTAGATGCAAATAAAACATGGTCTCTTTTATTTTTTAAAACTTTTAAAGTGTATTTATTTCTTTTGTGAGAGACAGTGAGAGAGAGGGCAGGCACGGGAGGGACAGAGAGAGGGGGACAGAGGATCTGAAGTGGACTCTGTGCTGACAGCAGTGATCCTGATGTGGGACTCAAACTCATGAACTGTGAGATCATGATCTGAGCCAAAGTCAGATGTTAAACTGACTGAGCCACACAGGTGCCCCAAACATGGTCTCTTTTAAATGAGTGTCCAGTTTAGAAAGGAGGTAACTGCGAGCATACATACCAAGGCAGGGATTTGGAGAGCTGTTGGTTAGGAAAGGAAGCCAGGAATAAGAAAGTGGCCTAACATATGTGGAGGATAAGCTTATAAATCTTGCCCTTTTCATGTTGATCCTTTGGGTTGGGGCACTTGTGGAGTGAGATTGGGAAGGGAGGCCACTATTTTCCAGAAAAACAGTAGTATCTTTTTCTCCCTGCAGTGACACATGAAAGTTTTATGACTGTGGTTTTGATTCTTCCTTTTGATTGCTGAGTGGTAGGTGTTTTTGTTTCATTCATACATTCATTCCTTCAAGTATTGACTCTTTTCCATTATGTTTTCAGCATGGAAAGATCAAGGACTTTGGTACATGTGTCTGATATCCTTTGCCACTTAGCTATGAAAGTGTGAACAAATTAAACTCTCAGAGCCTTAGTTGATTACTATGAAAATGACAAAGAAATTGTGTGTGTGGGTGTGTATGTATGTGTGTATGTGCACATGTTTTTAGGATTTGTGCAATACTATTACATTGTTTAAAACATAGTAATGTCCTTGGTACATAATTTGGGAAACAAAAATTGTAGGTATATCCGAATCTTGCCATCAAAGTCATTGTAATGTACTTGGGACAACAAGTTGATTACTTAAAAACACAGGGACTGAATGAAGGGCTGGAGAGTATCAGGGCTTATTATCAAGAGTGATGATTATAGATGATCAGTGCAATGTTATTATAAAGAGATAGGCCTCTGTCAAGGAAATGGCAAAAGGAAAGGCAAGGAAACCTCTATGACTCTGTACCCATTATTATAGACAGAATCTCAGAATGGGGCTTGGGCTTGTTTTCACCATGCGTTCCCCGCCCACCCCCCACCCCCACACACACCTTTTTTGGTGCTTGACTTAGATTTCAGATAATTTTAAGTTAGTTCGGAAAAAGAAGCATTTCTTTTCCCACTCTGTATATGCAACCCCTTGACCCAACTCAGGTGGCCTGAGCCATGGAAAATGTCTATCAGGCTCTTAATAACAAGCACCGCTAAATAAAGATGCTGTGTGGGGGAGAAAAAAAAAGACAAGTGTTAACAGATTCGAGACAAAAGCAGTCTCAGCACCTGTGGCTGCTGTAAAGCTCAAGACATAAACAGAATATTACAAATCATCATTATCTCTTTTTTCCCTGCCTTCCTCCTCTCTGTCTCTCTTTTTCCTTCGTCCTTTCACTTCTCTCTCGGCAGAAGTGTATTTAAAGTCTATGTAAATTTCAAAACCCCAAACCAGAAACATCTGTTATCAGATATGTTCCATACTGTTTGTGAACACCTTAAACAAAGACGAATATATAAACATATTAATTCATGAAACAAGTCCATTAATAGGAGTCATTTGCATATCAGAGCTATCCTTATATTTATAAAGGGGAGTCTATGAGATTTCCTATAATAGGAAGTTTCCCCAGCGCATATAAAATGTGAGTAATTTCTATGTATCTTTTTAGGAAGACATCTGTTGTGTGAAACAAGACACACCTGCATACCCAATTTCAAATGCCAATGTAAAAAACACATATGAATTACTGATGAAAGAGAAAATATATTCTAGGCCACCATATTTCTGGTCTTTCATTTTTGTTATCAGAGGAATTTTTAATAAAATGCCTTACATCCAATATTACTTCACAAGTCACTTTCCTATTGTTTTAGCAAGCAGGATGCTTTTCCAGTTTTCAGTTCAGGAGTGAATGATTCAATGTGACTTGTACTCACCACAACTGTACATTATCATAAAACTATT
This sequence comes from Crocuta crocuta, assembly GCF_008692635.1. Classification (NCBI taxonomy): domain Eukaryota; kingdom Metazoa; phylum Chordata; class Mammalia; order Carnivora; family Hyaenidae; genus Crocuta; species Crocuta crocuta. Next base: position 7,622,230 of record NW_027531902.1, read on the forward strand.
ATTCAAATGCTCTCAACAAAGATTCCTAATCTTCAGCAAATAGCATACACCTAAATGCCATTTTTTACCTCTTAAGGAATTAATCAAGATTTTGTAGGTGCCTAAAGATGCATAGGTAGAATGGTTTTTAAAATTTCCTTTTTAGTCAGAATTGCTGACTCCTCACTTTTAACTTACAAGAAAATTTGCAAACTGAACAGTAAGTGCATGCCTTAAAGTCTAAAGACTTATCTTGGATAATGAAATGGTTGCAGAAGAAAAAAGTAATTACTTCGTGCAGATAACTCCATTGGATAATCCTAGGTAGTTGATCTGGAGTTATGCTAAGATAGAAGAATTGGGCTCTGTTAGGGAAATTAGAAAATGAACTTAAGAAGGAATAATAAGAGAGGCTATTTTGGAGTTTAAAAATAATGAGTTTGATCTGAACATAAAGTTTTGGATGTTAGAACTTGAATCTTTGAGGCATGGATCAAGTAAATTAAAATTTGCATATAATGGAGTAATCTTGGGTAAAGACAATGAAGGGATTAGATTTCTCTTTTGGGACAGGTAGCATAGCATCTGTGAATCCCCATGACGATGATTTCATTTTCCCTGATCTCAGGGTCTTCCCAGGTGATGCTTCTGGGTACCTGGAACACACTTCCGTGTCCTCTTAACATGCCCAGCTGACTCCTTTCCACTGTTTAAGTGGTTAGAATAACTGTATGCCTCCTCTCATCTCCAACCAGGGTTAGGTCAGAGGCCATATAATGGACCCTTTCTCAGCACTTTGGTCACTTAAAATTATGTAAGAACTTATTTGCCATTAATTCTACTATTTTAAATTTCTGCTTTCACTGATGATGAGGGCTGTGCTTGTCATGTACATCGGCATAAACTCACCACCTAGCACACAGGGAGCCTTACAGAGACATGTGAAATTCTGCTCTTTGACCAAATGAAGGAAATCCATAGTTACTTACACTTGTTTTGAAGAGGGTATTTTTCTTTCTTTTTTTTTTTAAAGGTGCAAGTTCAGATTTTATTTTTTTAATGTTTATTTAATTTTGAGAGAGATAGCATGAATGGCAAAGGGGCAGAGTGAGAGGGAGACACAGAATCCAAAGGAGCCTCTAGGCTCTGAGCTGTCAGCTCAGAGGCCAACACAGGTCCAAACCCACAAACCATGAGATTCATAACCTGAGCCAAGGTTGGACACTTAAGTGACCAAGCCACCCAGGTGTCCTGAAGAGGGTATTTCTCAAGGTCAGTGATCTTGGCTTCTTACCACTCTTACTGGGAAGTGTTCTCCAGTAACAGCCATTTAGCCTCACAGAGAAAGCATATGCAAACAGTAAGTCCATAGCTGTTGTGGCTTTGGGGTTAAAAATAAAAACAGATAGATTCACATCAAAACTTCATTTCATCCACTGCTGAGTTGATCAAGTCAGGAGGCACTTCCCCTGGCCTCTGCTAATTTGGATGTAGGAGGTCATTCCACTTGAACATCTCTCCCTTAGAAGGGCCACATGCAATAGACCCAGTGCCTGGAGACAACACTTGAGTACTTGTTCTGATGTGTAATTGCCCTTCCTTGGCCTTTGGCTTGTCTTTTGCTATGAAAGAAACTGCATTTTAAAGCTATACCAAGAGATAATGTTCCTCGATAACAGCGTAATCTGGGGATCACCTTCCCTTAATGATGTAGCCCAACTACTCTTAAAAAGAAGCCAGCAGCCCATGTGATAGAATTTCCTTGATTGTTAGAATGCCTTTTCCTTAGCCATACTTTATTAAGCTTTAGTAAATGTAAAGAACCACAGTTCTTTTCTGATCTATCCTTCATTTAGATCTGCTTTGAAAAAAAAAAAAGATTACTTTTCTTAAGATTTAACTTTTATTTCCTTATTAATCCATATGAGTATTCCCTTCTTTAGACTTCCCTAAGCTAACCTGCCAATCTCAGACTCTGTGAATGACTGTTCTAGAAAACAAAAACAAATGCATGGGCTCATTTTGTGAATGATTCCAGAAGAATGCTATCCTTTACTTTTATTTCAAATACTATTTAAGTTTTGCAGCTTTGCATAGAGATCTATCTCTTCAAGGCTGTTTCTTTTTCTGAAGATGATGAAATGATTATCTCAAAACTCTAGTGATCCCTTCTTAAAACATAGTGGAAGGACATTGTCAAGAAGAGTGCACTTGGCCAAATCTCATCACCAGGATTTCCTGCCATTCAGTACCAGGCTTATCTACCAGTCCATAATGCGCTACACTTGTTTCCATTCTCCAGCCAAGGGAAATAGGTGTTATACCGGGGAAAGAAAATTATTGACATTTGTTGATGAATTTCTGTCTCTTGGGGTGTTTAGGGTAATTTCTGAAGGTAGTCTGAGAATAACAAAAAAATTTTCTAATCTCTCTGTGTAGGGATTTGCTTTCTGCCATTTTATGAGCTGTATTCAGGATATACAGGAAATGCAGCCAATGACCTTTTGCCTGTATAATTTCAGGGATGAAAAAGACTTTGAGAAATCATTTCCTCATTTTTCTTCCATTCAGTATGCCTAATCCAGATAATATAATCAATCATGATCTGAAAAAAAAGTATAAAAAAGAAGGTGTGACCATTTCTAGTTAAACCTAGGTGTTCTCTTTTACTGTACACTTATATGACAATTTTAAGGTCATGTTTTCTATAACTGACCCTAATGCAACTAAACTAGACTGCCAAATTTTAGAATATGAACTAATAATGTTTATTGTGATATTGAAGCCCCTAGAAAATGCTGAGGATGAGGACAAAGAATAAAATAAATATAAAGATTTATTTTATATAAAAAGTCATTATTTGTAGATGGCATGATCAACTACATAGTAAACTCAAAAGGACCCTGAAACAATCATTAGAGCTGATAAGACAGTTCAGCAATCTTCCTGGCTAAAAGATAAAAACATGAGAGCCAAAGCCTTTTTTAAAAACAGTACGAAAAAAAACTAAAAAAAAAAAACCATTATAAAAAAACCCACTACAATAAAGTATTTGAGAATTTAGCAAAGAAAACCTTTATAGAAGGCTGTTTTATAGAAGGACCATCTTAAATTAATTAAAGAAGATAAAATCCAAATAAATTATGTGATATGTGTGTTTGTGGGTAGAAAATTTAATCTTGTACAATGTTATCCTTACTATCCTGAATTAATTCTATAAGTTCTATGGAACTTTAATCAGGTTGCCACCAAGATTTGAGAGGAATATTGCAAGAAGATTCTAAGATGTACATGAAATAATAAATCTTATCAAATAGCTAATTTTGAGGGGAAAACCGTTATCTCTCAATTTTTTAGGACCTATAATATACTATGATATAGGCTATAGAATAGAATAATATTGACACAGGATGACATAGATCAATTCAACACATTAAAAAATCAGAGAGAGATTTACATCAATGTAGTAACCGATTGTAAAAGATGGCATCACACAGGAGTGGGGAAATAATGACTTATTTAATATATTGCTGTTTGAAAAAAATAGTGCTGAAAAGATGGATTAGTGTATAATAAAAATTTGCAATATAATAAAACTCTTTTGGAACCCAAAAAGGGAAAACTCCTATTTTTCTGTCTACTCACATAATGTTCTACTTCTCTTCTAACACTTCTTAGAACACTTTTGATACCTCTGGTCACCAAATGTGTCAGGATGTTCCCCCATCAAGCAATTTGCATACACCAGCTGAGTGTCTCACAACATAACTCAATTCTGCTACTATCTTCCTGGACATGTAAGACTGTCCCTCTATCTCCCCCCGATGCCAATCTTAAGTCTGGGTTTGTTGCCTGTGCTTCTGACCAACTGGTTGGCTGTAAATTAGAGGGTCCCACAACCCCCTCCTCTAGCCATTTGCTGGAACAGCTCACAGAACTCAGGAAAAACAGTTTCCTTACTATTTTATGGGTTCATTATAAAAAAGATATAACTTAGGAACAGTCAAATGGAAGACATTCATGGGGCAAGATATGTGGGAAGGGATACAGAGCTTTCATGCCCTCCCCAGAGGCAATATCCTCTCAGACCTACAAGTGTTCACCAACCCAGAAGCTCCCCAACCCTGTCCTTTGGGATTTTTATGACGGCTTCATTACCTGTGCATAGTTGACTAAATCATTGGCCTTTAGTGATTAACTCACTTTTCTCTCCCCAACCCAGAGATGGAGGGTTGTGGCTGAAAGTTCCAAACACTTAATTACATGATTGGTTGATTGGTTCCCCTGGTGACTAGACCCTCATCCTTAGGGACTTTTCAAAAATCAACTCTTTACCATAAACACAGGCGTGACTGAAAAGGACTTGTTATGAATAACAATAGGAACTTTTATCACCCTTGTCACTAAGGAAATTCCAAGAGTTTTCAGACCTTTGCTAGGATCAAAGATGAAGACAAAATATATAGATATTATAAAATACCTGTCACAAAACCATATAGAAAAACGTATCCAAATAAAATTGAACTAAATGAGAAAGAAAACACTATGAGGCTAATAAAAATATAGGAGAATATTTCTGGGTCTTTGGGTGAGACAAAAATTTAAAAGATCTAAACAATTTTAAAAATGTCATATATACATCAAAAAGAAATTAATGAACAGTACTAGAGAAAAATTAACAGAAGTATGACATCTACGTGTTGATCCTTGCAGAGTGTAAAACTGGCAAAGTATTATTATATAGAAAATGAAAGAATAACAGTAAATAAACAAGAAAAAGTCAAAGTCTCCGGTGGAAAAAACAGAACAAAGAATATGGAAAAGCAGTTCTCTATGAGAATTGAGAAAAGTCCAAAACTAAAAAGACAATGAGATACTGTGCATCCCCTTAGTAACCAGAGTAATGCAAATTACGACAAGGAGACCTTACTTCATGTACTTCCAAATAGTAAAAATCAAAAGCTTTCTGATATTCAGGACATGAGATTGTGTGGAACTTCCATACACTGTGGTAAGAGTATACACTGGTATAATCATGCTGACAGTTTGTTAGAAGTCAGTCTGCATGTACAGTGGTGCTGGGATGGGGGTAGAGCCCAACAAGACTGCAGAGAAAGTCTAAAATCCATAGCAAGATATTTTGAAAGCAGTGGTTGGAAGCATGACTATTGATATGTAAAATGTGTAATATGCATGCCACAGAATAATATATCAGTCTCGAGAAGTATCCCAAGGAACCTAAACCAACATGGATAGCTCCCAAGAACACAGAAGTTAAAAAATTTTTTTAATAGTTTATTTATTTTTGAGACGAAGAGAGACAGCGTGAGCAGGGGAGGGGCAGAGAGAGAGGGAGACACAAATCTGAAACAGGCTCCAGGCTCTGAGCTGCCAGCACAGAACCTGATTCTGGGCTGGAACCCACAAACTGCGAGATCATGACCTAAGTTGAAGTTGGACGCTTAACCGACTGACCACTCAGGCTCCCCGAGAAGTTAGTTTTAAAAAAGGAAAAACACCAGCATGAGAGCCGTACTACAATACCATTTTGTATTTTAAAAAGCCACACTATTTTATATATATTTAAAACATTTTCATTTTAAAATAATGCAAATATATAGAAAAACGTAATATCAACTTAATGCATCCCCATCATAAAAGTTGACATTTTTACAATAATTCCCTCAGATTAAAGTTAAGAAATCACAGATTCACATTTTTAAGGAAATATCCATATCTAAATAAACATATGGCAGGCAGGCACTAAATACATGTTTATGAGAGGATATCCTAAGTAATTGCAGGGTGGAAGAGATTTGGTGATAGGACATGAAAGGTAAAAAATAATAAAAACAAAAGCAGTGATCTTACTTGGACTGGTAATTACTGTATGCTATTAACTAATGGGTATAAACAGCTCAATTCTGTGTATCTGCTGTCCAGAAAGATGAACAAAAAAAAAAAAAAAAGAACTGTGTGTATGTGTTTGTGTATGTGTGTGTGCAAGCATGCGTTTATTTCACTTGAGGCCATTTCCATGGCTATGTAAACTTTTTCAGAAGCTTCCCAAAGTTTTCCCTTCCTACCAGTGAAGCTTGGAATTGAACCCTTCACTTGATATCTGAAAAAGTGTGGCCTGAAACTTACCTCCTTCCTACCAACTTATCATTCTGATTAAAATCTTGTCTGCCTTTCTAAGGTTGGCCCTGAAAAGTTATCTCAACACTACAGTTGCAAGCAACATTTTTGACCCGGATCTTTTCCATTCCTGATTTCATCTTCTTGGCCTTTCTTGTTCATCTGCAACACAGGTACAGACACCTTTTACCTTTCTTATCATCATTTTTGTTCCTCTTTGCTATGTAAGCTCTAACCCTGCTTTTCTATAACTCAGGATTATATTGCCCATAAGACCAAAGGGCCTCTCACTTTTTCAAAGAGCATATCATTTACTCACAATGGAAGTGTGAGTTCCTGGCTGTATCTTGTCTCCATGTCACTGTGCCTTCCACAGACACACAGAGCCATGCTTTCTAAACAATCAGAGACCTCCCCTCTCACAAGGCCAGATCAGCATGAACAAGGTGGAGGAGGACATTGCCTGTGTTACAACAGTTGGCTCCAGGAAGGGAATGAAGTTTGAGCTGGTAGAAGAAGACATGCATGCTTGTCACAACATTCCCACACAGAAAAGGAGAGAGCATTCTATTGAGATTTCCAGAAAAGAAATTAGTGAGTTAAGGAAAATTAATACTTTTAAGGCTTTTTAAAATAAATACTGACAGATGTCTTTCCAGCAGGGTTTTTAAGTAAATTATGTTCACATTTATGTTACTAAAAATGTGCCTCTTTCACCTTCTACCAACTGGCATTGCTATGTGTATATTAAATTTAAAAACCATTGCTAAATTTTTGGAATTAAAAAACACATACCATTATACCATTGGTTTATTTATTTATTTGGCTACTCTGAGAGTAAACATTTCTCTTTCAATGTGTTTGTTAACATTTTAACAAAATGTTCTAATTCCATTTTAAGGAATTATCCTTTTTATATCCATTGCTCATTTATTTACTGGAGTCTTTATATACTTATTTTTTCTTTTTAGAATTTATCTCTTTGTTTAATCTAGAGTATGTTTTGAGGCACAATCTAAGAGTAGAATCTATATTTTTAAAAATAAAATTTTTATTACCCCAGCTCTATTTATTATTCTTATCTTTCTATACTTACTGGCGATGACTCATTTATTACATATAAACTTATCTTATATATTTTTGGATTGGCTTATTACTTGCATAAAACAGTATTCTTTTGCTGAGAGGCAGAACACTCCATTTTTGATGGTGTCTGTTTAAAGCTAATAATGGAAAATATAATCATATCTGAAAATGTTATGAAACTGGTCTTTAATTTTCAAAACTGTGCTCTATTTCTGTCTTCCTACTTTTTCATGCACAGTAAGTAATTGAAGAAATATTCTACTTATTGATTTAAAACTTGGCAGAAAACTTTAATATATTTCAGAAGAAAGTGAAGCAAAATAAATAAGTTATGACCACCCTTGTAGTGTGTTAAAGCAAGGAGTGTATTAATCAAATTCAAAAATAAGTATACATTTTTAGTGTTGATTAACAGTGTTGGTCTTTCTGGATGAGGATACTTCATAATTATGTCCTTTCCTTCCTTCTTCCCTCCCTCCCTTCCTTCCTTCCTTCCTTCCTTCCTTCTGTAACATAATAAGTATGATTCCTTCAGGTTTGTGATGGTTATAAAATAAGGAACAGCTAGTATATTCTCTTTCTTTGTGTTCTCTATCTTTTGTTGTTGTTCTTGTTGATTTGGTTACTGATGGGCCTTTCATTAAATAGATACCTAAAAATAAATACAGACTGACTGAATGTAAAGAAACATGTTCAAAGATGGAAAAAAAGACCTTGGGAAGCAAAGTGACCATCGCAAAATGCATGAACAGATTGCCGGCGAATACTGACCTAAGAACTACAACCAGTAATCTTTAATGAGCAATGCAAAATTGGGGAGATGGCTCAGAACTGGGAATGGGCAAATGACATATTCATGTTCAATATAGGGAGAAGGTGGAATAGGAAACTGCCAAACATGAGCTTTATGCCAACTTAGAGCAATATTATAAAACTATAAAACAATGGCCCTCTGAGCCCCTTAAAAACTTATATATATATATTTATATAATATCTTTAGGAGCCAAAATGGGCTTATTAAGTAGTAATGTCCAAAAATAGAGTCTTTTTTATTTAACATAACAGTGATAAGGCTGGCATTGCCAGAAAATGCAACAGACACAACTCAAGTATTTAAATTAATATCCCTGTGAATAAAATGAAGATATGTAGGATGAATACCAGGGAAATAAAAAGAAGTATTAGCTGGTAGAAGCTCTCTTTGAAAAGAGTTTGGAAAATCTGAATCTGAAGAGATTGCTGAGGGCCACCAGGATGTTGTCCAATATATTTTCCGCTTTAGCATTTATATCAGTAACTTGAATGCCAATTGTAACTTGAAAGATAATAGACTTTTTAAATTGTCGGGTAACATTGTGTCTATTGTCAGATGTGTTGATTATCTAAATATTTACAGAAAAAAGATCTAAACAGACTGGAGAGAACCAAATGTAAAGATGTGAAATTATTAAGGGATAAATGTACAAATCCAAATTTAGATCTAAAAAAAAATAATTACATGAGTGCAGGATGGGAGAGACAATATATCAGTTGTCTATTACTGTGTTACAAATTAGCCTAACACTAGTAGCTGAAAACATGGCAATTTATCTTCCTCCATCGTTTCTGAGACTAGAAAGCCAGCAGAGGCTTCGATGATTCTGGTTTAGGGTCTTTCATGAGGTTATATTCAAGGCTTACTTGGGGCAAGAGGTTTTACTTCTAAGATGAATCATTCATTTGGCTGCTGGTAGAGGGACCTCAACAATTTGAGTCTCTCCCTGTGGGTGTATATCCTTGGGAGAACATTGCTTCCTCCAGTGCAAAGGAATAAATAGAGAGCAAGGCAGACATCAAAACTATATTTTATAACCTAGTGTCACCACTTGTGTTAATACTGTTCTAGGCACATAGACCAGACTCGGTACAGTGTGGTGGGGGACTACAAGAAGTCTTGAATGCCAGAAGGCAAGGATCACTGGGGCCATCTTGGAGGATGGCCATCATGTAAGACTTGCTGCAGTTCTATGAAAATTACTTGGGGAATTTTGTTTGTTTGTTTGTTTGTTTAAAACAATGTAAGTCATTGGTATGATGTAGTTATGTAGCTACCAAAAAAGTTCATGTGATATTAGGTGTTATCATGTACATATATGAGCTCACATATATACGCTAAGTTATCTCTATCAGTCAAAACATACCTGTGAATATTTTTCTCACTTTAGAGCTCCATATTTTATGAAAAATAGATATAAATTAGAATATATTCAGTAGAAAAGTGAGAGAAATTTGAATACAAAATATGAAATGGAAGAAAGTCTGGATATTCTTAGCCTGCATAAAAGAACCTATACAAGGAATTTGAAGGCAATAATCAAAGAGCTGATGGGGAGAAGGGATTAAGTTTGTTTTGTGTGTTTATAAGGGGTGGGAATATTTGTTAATAGGTAGAATACTTCAGGAAAACAAATATCAGATGATTAGGGAAAAACTTGTGTTATAAAAATCTGTGTAAAAATTAAGAACTACTAAATTTATTATCACTATTTCTACTCAAGAATAAATAGGAATAACACTTGCTTAAAAATACCAGTAAGTATGTTTGAGGGGGGTTAAGCACTGAATGAATTATTCATTCCATTCCTTATTCTTTCAGAAGAGAATAAATGAGCACCCACTCTAGGCCTAGGTTATTTTTAAGGCCTAGATTGAGAGATTGGTGAATGAGCAGGCAAGATCTTTCTCTTACTAGGTTTCTGTCAGATTGTGCAAGATGTCAATAAACAAGAAAACAAATAAATATAGGTTTATTTCACTGACATAAAACAAGCTCTGGTATAGAGTGTGAAGAGGTATTTGTGGACAGGTGTATGAGATAGAGTGGTCAGGGAAGCTCTTTCTTTAATCCAAGGATCTGAATGGCGGAAGAATCTAGTTCTGTGAGCATATGGGGGAAAAAAGCTCTGCCAGAGGGAACCATAAACCAAATTCCCATTGACTCAGCTAAGTGTAGCATATTTTATCTGCAGGAAAGTAACCCCTCTGACTAGACCATCACTGCTGATAGGGAAGGTTGGAGAAGACCAAGTAAAAGAGGTAATAACATCAGCTTCAAAGCACATGGCTTGTAAATAATAGTAATGAAGTTAGACGTTACTTTGGTATGTTCAAGAAAATATACAGGTTTTAAGCAGAAGCTGGGAATATAGTCTGGTTTACAATTTATAAAACCATTTTGTTTGCTTTATGGATAAAATGGTCGAACTAAGGGCAACCTTTAGGTGTAAATAGGAACAGGAATCAAAGGGTATTGTTCTAGTTTGTGAGAGAAGAGAAGCTGCCAAATTATTTATTGACACATTCTCTTGGCCAGATATAGTCTGATTCCTAGACATCCAGAGGCAAAAAATAAAATTTGTGCTTTCAAAGAGCACACTGACTATTGAGGAGGTTATGTATGCACAGCCATGATACAGCTCTAGAAGTTGATGTGAGATAGATACAGTGTTGTCAGAGCAGGAACAGAGATTGAGTGAATGACAGGGTACCAAACAAGATGCATGGGCTTGAAAACTGCACAGATAACCTTTTATTTCATTTTTTAAAAATATTTTATGTTTATTTAATTTTTGAGAGGGAGGGAGGGAGAAAGAGAGCAAGCGAGTAAGTGAGCTGGGGAGGGATAGAGACAAAGGGAGAGAGAAATCCCAAGCTGACTCCACACTGTCAGCACAGAGCCCAATGTAGGACTTGAACTCACAAACTGTGAGATCATGACCTGAGCCAAAACCAAGAGTCAAACACAACCAACTGAACCACCCATGTGCCCCTATACAGATAACCTTTGAGATCCTTCCCAAATATGGGATTCTATGATTCTACTGAAACTCTAAAAAGGCTATTTTTCAGCTGGTTCTGACTATGAGAGATAGGGTTAGGGGATCTATGTTCTGCATGGCCATGAAGAATGGGGAATTTGATATATTGTTGGATAATTGAAGAGCAATGATTCTGTTTCTCCTCACCCATGGGCCCTGATAGTCCGGCCCTAAAGAGAGAGTCCACTGTAAGACAACATAGAGACAGGAACATGAGACAGTATCTTTTTCAGGAGCAAAATCTGAGGCCAGCACTGCTGACTCTTTACTGATCTAATCCCCTGAACTTCTTTGAGTTTATTTTTTCTTGCCTAAAAACAAATACAAATCTCTAAGAATTGAATACTGGTTCTATCCAAGTCACAAAGGTGTTGGGATGATTAAGTTGTCATTATTGAAGAAAGGCTTGGAAACCTATCTGAAATCTATGGAAAAGCAAATAGCTATCTAAGAGAATAGAAAAATGAATGACTACCTGAGAGTCCTTGTTTTTATTTAATGCTCGGTTAGAATAGGCCAGAGTTCTAGCTAGACATCACATTGGGTTGGTCACATACAAAGAGGGAATGACCTCTCATTAGGGTGGTTTTTTTTTTCAGTGCCCTCTGACCAGCACAAGTCTCCCTGAGGGAGTGGAAAGGATAAGTGGAGCATGAAGACAGAGTTAGTCTTCCTAGTATAGATCACTAGCATTTCCTATTTGCAAAGAGCTTGAAATCATTTATGTTTATTTCATGCCCATGCCTGTGAAGGGAGGGCCTGCTGGCCTCATTGCATAGAGAAGAAACCCAAAGATGCTAAAATTTAGTAACTTATACTTGGTTTCACAGTGAATAACCACAAAGCTGGAGAAAGGACTCTTAGGTCAGTCTGTGGTTATACCACCTGGGACTCAAAGGCATCTGAGAAAGTGGTCTCAATAATCTCTTTGAACTGCTTGTGAGTGCTTTTAACAATGTAAGGCTTTCTAGCCATTGAACAGATTCTAATATGAATGAATCTATTTTTTTTTCTTCTTGGGGTTGCTTCCCTCCATTCTTTTATTCAGGGAAGGTTTCTTGGAAGAAGCTCTACCACAATCTATGAGTTTAGTGAAAAAGAAAATGGAGTTAAGGTAGATAAATAGCAGAAGAGAAGGGAGGGTGGCAAAAGTTGTTTCACTTCATCTTTAGGACAATAGAATGCAGGTTGTGTTAATGACACTAGAGCCTTCTCTCTAACTGCATTATCTTCTGATTCCCAGGACCCAAAATGTGAGTGGAAAAATTAGGTTGCCCAGTCAGGTGGCTAGAGTCTCCTGTGCTGTGCCATACTTACTGTGAGGAAAGCTCAAACCATATGAAAGAAGACATTTGGGAAAGGGAAGTCCCAATGGTTGGAACTTTTCTGAGCCTCCTGGAATTATTCCTTTTGCTAAGCAGAACAGGGTCTCAGAAAGTTTTTCCAAGCGCTTTTTTAGATTTTATCAAAAGCTTCAAATTATACCTGAAACACTAGAAGGGCCAAAATTATCTAAAGAGAGGCTCCTATTATAAACATCAATTCTTTTATTATTCCTTAATTCTGCTTTCTTAAAGCACTTGCTTTAAGAATGGGAATATTTTCTTTTTTTTTAAATACAGTTTATTGTCAAGTTGGTTTCTATATAATACCCAGTGCTCATCCCAACAAGTGCCCTCCTCCATCCCTATCACCCATTTTAAGAATGGGAATGTTTTCTAAATGTGAACAGAAAACTATGTAGAGATAATGTCATCTTAAAGCTAGGCACACAGTATGTGGGCAAATCAGCTATGGGACAATGAGACGATGTAGATATGAGTTAACATAACAGCCTGGGACTGCTTGTCCTTAGAAAGTCCTGTTTACAAGGTTCATCTTTGAGTAGTGACTGGAAATTTGGCCAGTAAATATACCTACACTGACATAAAACTTTCTCTAAATCTTAAGAGTGGCTCACTGTGATGAAACAATATAAACAACCAGGTTATTTCTGGGAGCTCAGAATTTTGGTACATCCTAGGCAAGAAGGTGCCTATGTGATCAGCCTCCAATAAACATCTTGGACATTCACTCTTTAAAATGTATGCCTGGTAGAAACACTTCTCATGTGTTGCCTTGCCAAACACACTGCTGGGATAGTTTGTTAAGTCTTGTATGGCCCTGTGGGGAGACAAATCTTAGAAGCTAGTGGTTGGTTTCCTCCAGACTTCACTCTTTGCTTGCTTTACCCTTTTTTGCATTTGGTTTGTGTCCTTTCACTTGTTATCAATCTTAACCAGGCCTATAACTATAGAAGAATCCTGTGACTACTTCTAGCAACTCATAAAGCTAGCAAAACTGGGGTGGTCTTAAAGATCTCTAATACAGAACTCCTCTCTGAATTTCTAAAGACAAGGCCACTTAGTTTCTTAAGATTACTTTCCTTCTGATGTCCACATTTTAGTTTAAATTAGATAAATTTAAAAGAAATACTAGGCCTGCAAAAAATCAGTGCATTTAGACATTTTCTCAAATTTCTAGACTCTTCTGTGTTTTTCTCCTTCAATTTTCCAACCTCAACAGCAGCATGCATTTTTGTCTTTCATGATAATCTTCTATAGAAGTGACAGACGTTGCAAAATCCCATGAAAGTACATACAGACACAGAGAGAGGGACAAATAGAAAGCAATTCTCATATTCTTATAGCATTTTCAGCTCAGTTGGGAGCAAAACACTGTAAAGTCTTACAAGAATGCCTGCTATCCTGAGATATGAGGCCAGATTGGTTGATTAGAGAGGTTCGAATCTCAGGGTGCTGAAAACAGGCTTCTATACCTTTCCCCATTTTCATTGGTTTGAAAAAAAATGAATGTGACTTATAGAGGTTTGGATCTGATTATGGGGTCAGGAAAGCCTTCACAAAAATGAGATGCTTGAGTCAGTCTTAAAGACACACAAAGGACATGCACATTTGTAAAGCTCTTAAAAACCCAGGGTTTTGTTCCTGGAAAATATCATGGGTCCTAGCTCTGCAAAGGAGGGCCATGAATTTCGAGATCTTAGGCCAGGAGTTGTTTGTCCTCTTTCCAGTTCTAAACTTTCAAGCACCCACTGTCATTTGTAGTGTTGTCTTTGTGCTAGAGAAAATGAAGTGAATTCAATGGCATTCTCTGTGTGAGCAGAGGAAAGGGATGCCCATGCATATAGTGGGGGTATTGGAGTAAGATATTAAGAGCAAATAACTTCTTGAAAGCAGTGACTTTATGGAAGAAAGGGTATGCTGCCTCTTTGTTCTCATACAGAAACAGAGAGCCTTCACTCTATTTCAGAGTAGTCCTGCGTGTCTAGTGTCAGTGCATCCAGGACCGTGATACTTTGAGCAGATTCTACCCACAAAGAAACAAATTGCCCTTGCAACCATTTGCTACCACTGAATGAGGCTTACTATCCTATGCAATTCCATCTAGTTACAAAAAGTAAAATAACTGGCTTTTTTTTTTTAAAGAAATGAGACTATTTGTCCAAAAGGGATCCTCTGTGATCTGTTTAGAAATCTTATCAACTGTTCTGACAGTCATGTGAAATGATATCTCTGGGTGCGCCACTGCATCAACAATAGGAATTTTTTTTTCTATTAGTGCCTGTAATGAGCAGCTTTCTCCAGAAACTAAAAGAGTATATTAAACTCCATACCACCCTGGAATTTTAAAAAGCTAAATATGACTTCATTTCTACTAAAAGTCTTTAATTTTCACTGGTGATAAAAATGGAATCAATAGATTTTAGTACAAAAATAAATAAATAAAAGCAAAACAGAAAAAATGTTCTCTTTCCAGCCATTATAATTCCCACCCAGGGTATAATGATGTTGAACTCTGCTAGGTAATCACAAATATTAAATCTGTTTGCATAGTTTCTTTTAAGATTTAAGTTTCTTTTTATTTAAAAATAGTTCTTGTCTTATTATTTGCATCAAATATGGAGACTAGATACGTAATGCCCCAGTATAGTTTTCTAACATTTCATCAATTTACTTAGGTTATCTTTAATGCCTCATTACAAATCTCATCAAGGCTAATTTATTGGGTGTCTTAATGGCTTTATTTTTGTAAATATGATGGATTGCAAAAGCATTTGTGTATTTCAGTTATTTCTAGTTTTCCTTAATATGTTACCCTCACAATTTACATCTTTGTGGTAACTTGCACATGGAGGTATCCTCCCTCCTATGCAAATGTTGATAAGGAAATAAATGGGTCCTGGTGGAAGGACTAAGGTAGATCTTCTTCATATTTTTCACCTGTCTTTCTCTTCCTTCTCTCTTCCTGCATCTGACTTAAGCATCCACACGTGGATGTCTCTTAGACATAATATACACCTTAGCCTTGGGAATATGTTGGGAAATCAAGCAAACCTACTCATTAAGTGGGAAGTTTTAGCTTATGAACTCATTTATCATTGATAAGTCATCCAAATAAGCCTTTCATGGAAGAGTCTGCTTTTAGTCAGGTTTAGACTTGTAAGTCAATTCTACCCCACCAAGCTTCTCCTACTTTAATCTCCAAATCAAAACTGTGCCATGGAGGTTTGCCTTTGAGGACATGGGAAGCTACCCATTGAGTAAGGAAGAGTGATCTGGTTTATTTCCCTGGTCCCTCTGAGAAAAGACCTGAGGACATGGCAATATTGCATGGAAGAGTATTTTGTGCATCTGGAATATTAGCTAAAGAAGCAAGTGTGCTGAACAAAATAACTTTCTGGAAACTGCTATCTTGTTTTGACAAATGTTGCATAGTAGAACTAAAAAAAATCTAAGTCCCAAATAAATCCAATTGTCATTGACTTTGGGAGTGCTAGTTTTGGAAAGAGATGACATTTATGATACCTTCACTAAACATTATGAAAACCTTTAAGCTTCAGATCCAAACTATGACCTTCGAGCAATGTCCTACTTCCTTAATAGTATGTTAAATGTCAGTTGAATCATTCTGATGGTGAATCTTTGGAAAAGTCTATCATCATAATCAAATAGTCAAGTAATCTTAGCCAAGTGAAAAAAAGGGATGGGAAAGAACAAGAAGTGAAGGGTAAAGGGAGGTAGTAAAGTCAGGAAAGAGAGCACACTAAGCAATGAGGGTAGAAGTTAATTGCTAAGAATCCCACATATTTGCATGTCTTTGTGCAGAAGTCTGGAGCATCTTGAATGTAGAGTGTGAACAATTAAAATAAGACCATTGAAATAATCACATATTCAAAATAACACCTTGGAGGGGGCCTGGGTGGCTCCATCAGTTGAATGTCCAACTCTTGACTTTGGCTCAGGTCATGGTCTCCTGGTTTGTGAGTTGAAGCCCCACATCAGGTCTGTGCTGATATCATGGAGCCTGATACTTAGGATTCTCTCTCTTCCTCTCTCTCTCTCTCTGCACTCCTCCTCTATTCTCTCTTTCTCTCTCTAAATAGATAAATAAATAAATAAACTTTAGCCAAAAAATGTAACAAACAAATAACCAAAATAATACCTTGTGAAAGTCATGCAATTATTAGCTGCAGTGCCACCAAATACCTCTATCTTTGCAGAGATTATGAAATCACTTCAAATTGAATCCTAAAGGTGAAACTTATGTCTAAATAGTCATCAGACATTTGATAAACATTTCTCCCACTTTTGTGAGAGAGGCTATTGAGATAAAGATGAACAAAGTCAGATCCCCTTCCTTAAAAAGTTTAGAGGTTAGTTGGGAAACTTGACAGGGAACAGTCCAGAGGCAATCCAGTCTGACATCCTATGAGAGAAAGATAGGAACACAAGCAGGAAAGAAACTAGCTGAGAAGGGTTTCTGTAGATATTCTTGGAGATGCAGATAACTAATTATGAGGAACCTTGTATGCCTTCTTACAGGTTAAGAATATCATCAAAATAGCAATGGATAGTGTTTAAGAGAAAATATTTTTAGGGGCACCTGGGAGGCTGAGTTAAGTGTCTGACTTCGGCTCAGGTCATGATCTCATGGTTTGTGAGTTCCAGCCCTGCATTGGGCTCTGTGCTGACAGCTCAGAGCCTGGAGCCTGCTTTGGAACCTGTGTCTTCCTCTCTCTCTGCCCCTCCCTCACTCACTCCCTATCTCTCAAAAATAAATAAACATTGCAAAATTTTAAAAATTAAAAAAAATTTAACACCTGTTAAATGGTAAGAAAGACTTTATTCAAGAAGAACTACTGCAATAGGGTTTTTGAAGTGGGAAGAGATTTATAGGCAAGCAACAGTGTAGGAGTCAGTGGAGAGAAAATTACTAAAGGGAAATATCAAGGCTAGGCAGATTCTTGCTAGACCCACTCAACAGGATTCTTGTTGAAGACAGACCAGGGCGATGAGATACCGAAGTGGGTGGTACAGAAGTTAATTCATGTATCTAGGATGAGGGGTTCTCTTTAAACTGACCCAGGAGGATTCTTGCTAAAACTGGACTAAGTTGACCAAGGACAATTGTGGGTTGTGGGTCAGGGCTGTGGGTCTAACAGAAAGAAGCCATTTTTTCCTAGTAATTTATTACATTATTCAGTGTTGTAAAATTAGACTCCAATTTGGAATACTTTTGCCTTTTGTGCTTTTTCTGAAGTTTTGCTTTTTGAAAATTCTGTGTGTGTGTGTGTGTGTGTATGTACACTTCTTTATTTCATAACTGGAAGTTTGTACCTTTTAATCCCCTACAACTATTTCATCCATACTGCCAACTTCTCTTTTCTGGAAACCACCAGTTTGTTCTCTGTATTTATGAATTTGTTTCTGTTTCTTGTTTGTTTTTTCATCTGTTTTGTTTCTCAATATTCTACATACAAGCAAAATCATTTTGTCTTTGTCTTTTTCCATTAGACTTATGTCACTTTTAACATAATGCCATCTAGGTCCATCTGTGTTTTTGCAAATGGCAAGATGTCATTCTTTTTTTATGGCTGAGGAGTATTCCATTGTGTCTGTCTATCTTATCTATCCACTACATATTCTTTATCTATTCATCTATTGAGGGACAATTCTGCTGGAATCCAGCTCCAGCCAGTCCAGGGGTCCCTGAAGGATGGATGGTGTTGGCAAGAGAGGGACAAGAGAGTCACGAGATTCTTTCTGGTCACCAGGCAGGCATCTCTGCACTGAGACTTAGCTTTATCTATGGTTAAGTGTATGGGGAACAGCACAGAAGTGGTATTTGCCATAGAAAATGATTTTTGATGACAAATTTCTTTGATATGTAAAAATTTCCAAGAACATAGATTTGTAGATGACTCATGCATAACCTTTATCAATAGTGATTGATGTAGGTGATTAGATGCTTATCATGGGGGAAAGAAGGTATCTTTAGTATTCAAATACAAGACAATGTTTTTAGCATAGCAAAGGCAAAGTTAGTTCTTTGTGAGCAGGGGTCAATAGCCTGTTTGCTTAAGGAGAAGTATAAGAAAAACAGGATTTTTAGGAATTACAATGTTTGCTCCCAATAATCACAAAAGAAGAAGTTCCTACAATAAGTTCCTACACAAGGTGCAAGCAGGATATCAAGGTTAGAACAAGTCACTCTGAATACCAATCAACAAGGTGCTTGGAGGTCACTGCTCAAGAAGAAACAATTGAGTGGGGATAGATATTGGTCATCATCTGACAGCAAGAGACTGTGCAAACTTGCCTTAATCTCACAAGGAGTTTTCTCGACTGGTGCGTTCAGAATGGCTCCCAACACAATTAGGCTGCTTCCATATCTTGGCTATTGCTGCAGTAAACACGGGGGTGAATATCTTTTCAAATTCATGGGGTTTTCCCCCTTTGGGTAAAAGCCCAGTAGTGAACTTGCTGCATCATGTGGTATTTCTGTTTTCATTTTTTGAAGAACCCCAAACTGTTTTCCATAATAGCTGCAACAGTGCACATTCCCAGTAACAGTGCATGAGAGTTCCTTTTTCTGAACATCCTCATCAACACGTGTTATTTCTTGTCAGAAGAAGCCATTTCAAGTTGATCAAGGATAGAGTTTTTGTCAGTATCCACCAATAATTTTTGATAGTGGTACAGAAATTAAATTGGAAAAGACAAAGACTGGAAGTTGAGAGATCAGTTAGGAGCCTAAGAGGCAGAACAGAAGAGTTTTTTCGCAGGAAATAATGGGATTAGAACCCAGACCATGTCAAGAATAGTAGCTATAAGAAAGAAAAAAAAAACATTGTAAACAAGGATAAAGAAATATTGAGGTTAAATGAATAAAGCATTAATTTCTATATATTTTGCCAATTACATAGTGCCTGGCATAAAGTAGGTAGATGGTCTGAAAATATTTATTAAATGTAAGAACAAATAAGGCATGTAATAAATCTGTTAGTGTTAATATTGTGTTTGTAATTCTTACCTGGCCATCCCCAAATTAGTCATCATATGTGGGATGGCATCATAATTATGCAACTTCCTAACTCTGATTCTAACTCATTAATCAACCCAGGCCTAGTCATGACAGTATCTGAGAATATTTTTATTGAATATCCCAAGTATTTGATCATAGAAAATACTTTGTTTTTACTTTCTTGGATCAAAAGAAAATATTTTTCATTTACAAGAATGTGATCAGGGGACCCTCGGTTGCTCAGTCACTTAAGCATCTGACTTCAGCTCAGGTCATGATCTCGCGGTTCATGGGTTTGAGCCTCACATCGGGTTCTGTGCTGGAAGCTCAGAGCCTGGAGCCTGTTTCAGATTCTGTGTCTCCCTCTCTCTCTGCCCCTCTCCTGCTTGTGCTGTGTCTCTCTCTGTCTCAAAAATAAATAAACAAAAAAAAATTTTAAATAGATAAAAGGATGTGATCATTAGCAGGGATTGTGTTTACATGGATAGTCATTCAAAACTTTTATGTAATCTCTGAGAAAAGGGACTATTAAATGTGGCCATTAAAAAAATTCTGGTTCTGTCATTTACTAGCTGTATGATAGCTAAATCTCTGTGCTTAATTCCATCATCTATAAAATAGACATAATTATACTTATTTTGAAGGATTTGGGGAAAATTAAAAGGGTTCCTATTTATAAAGTGCTTAGCAAGTGCCTAAAAGAGAGTAAGGGTTCAAGAAATTAAAATGTTATTTCATTCAAAATCACCAACTAGCAATGATGACAGAGTAATTACTGATAACATACTCCTTTGAGTTATCAAGTAAATTTCCCTATTGGGACCTGAAAAAATATCTTCAAGTGTCCCACATTGTAGGATATGTAACAGTGGCTAGTAACATTCCTTGGGGGAACTGGGAACTTCAGCAGTCTCAGTAACTACGACTTCCTTGGCTACTGACACTTTCCTTGGAAAACAGAGACCTTCTAGAAGAGGAAAACATTATGGTCCAAATATAAACTTACATTGATGTAGAATGAGTGCAGTAAACACCACATTATTTATCTTCCCATGTCGTCATTCAGTAGTCATTCACTGAGCTTCTATCAAGTATCAGACACTATTCTAACCACTCATTTTGCATAGATTTTTGAGATGTCTCCTGTCCTCAGATAATTCACAATCTGATAAGGAGAAGTGGAACATAAACAGATGGTTATGTTACAAAAGAATTACAGAGTTGTACAAAAACTGGTAGAAGCACAAAGTATAATCTATTCTAACAAAGAGGTCATGAAAATTTCAAGCCATGAATTATCCTTGAGGATCTAGTTCTCAGAGGAGGAATGGGAAGTGTGAGTGGCTGGCTGATAATAGCTATAAGAATAGGAGCAGTCTTTAATGTATTTTGTTTTTAACATGTGTCACTTTCTGCTTGTGTCATCCCATCCTCTCCCAAAAGTACATGATTATATGGTTATAGCACCCTATATTTTGTCATTCATGATGACCCTTAGGTAAAAGAAGAGGCATTGAGGGGTCCAGGTAACCTTCCCTAGGCTTTTGTATCTGTACCATTCATCTGCTGCTTTACATCTGGAGCAACCTTTCTGTGCACACACCCTACTAATATAGGCCTTCCCAGTTCCTTTGATGTAACCCTTAAAGAGCAATTTGTGACTCATTGTTAAGTCCATTTTTAAAGTTTTATTTATTTATTTTTGAGAGTGAGAAGATGCAAATGTGGGGAGGGGAGAGAGAGAGAGGAAGACAGAATTCCAAGCAGGCTCAACACTGTCAATGTGGGGCTCAAACCCATGAACTGTGAGATCATGACCTGAGCAGAAGTCAGATGCTTCACTGACTGAGCCACCCAGGTCCCTCCATAGGTCAATTTTTATGTTTGTCTTTATAGGGTAGATGAGCACAGAATCCTGCAGAAGGCAGAGATCAACTGGAAGATGGGGTTCATGTTTTTATTTTATTATTTTAAATGTTTTAATGTTTTATTTACTTTTGAGAGAAAGAGACAGTATGAGCAGAGGAGGAGGAGAGATAGAGGGAGATAGAATCGGAAGCATGCTTCAGGCTCTGAGCTGTCAGCACAGAGCCCAACACGGGGCTCAAGCCCATGGACCGTGAGATCATGACATGAGTCGAAGTCAGATGCTTAACCAACTGATCCACCCAGGTGCCCAATGGGGTTCATTCTTTAAATTTATTTATTTTGAGAGGTGAGGAGAGGGACAGAGAGACAGGGAGAAAGAGGGAGAGAGAGGATCTGAAGCAGGCTTTGTGCTGGCAGCTCAGAGCCCTATGCAGGGCTCGATTTAATGAACTGTGAGATCATAACCTGAGCTGAAATCAAGAGTCAGATGCTTAACTGACTGAGCTACCCATGCACCCCTGGGGATCATTTTTGTCCTGCATAATGAAATGGGAGGCAGAAAGGGAGATGCTTTTATCACCTGCAAGGTGAGGTAGACATTCAACAAGATATAGAAGTTTGTTTGGGGTCCAGCATGTAGGTCCCAGATATCACATGAAGGGCAAGGAAAGCACTGCCATGAGTAAAAGATGTCATTTCCTCATGTTTCTTGCAATCTAGTTTTCTTAGTATAGGACCATGGACAGGACTGAGGTGGCCAATGTTGCTGTAGGAAGTGCTTTAGTACTCTTGTGAAATAAATGGGTCCAGAACATGCTAGATACAAATAGAAAATGAAAGGAGTTGGACTCTAGAAATATGAGCGTTTTTTTTTATCTACCACCTCTCTTGTTTTTATTATATAAGCTTCCTTAAGTTGTGACTTGTTTTTCTGTTGCTACATTTTCCAGTGAAATTCTAAGACTCTGAGGCTGTGTGGCAAGTTTAGTTATTTTTTGTACCTAATTTCTCCTTCTTAGTCACCACTACTGATATTATCACAATGCAGTAGGGTTTATAATTCAACCTTCATGAAAGCAGGACATATTAGGCTTGAAAGCTCCAGGAAGGTGAGGCAAGGAGGGCTTTGGCAAGAGAACCAGGTCATCAAGAGAAGATCCAAGGGGAAAGTAGTAGGAAGGGTAAAGAGAAGTAAAAAGTAAATGGAGGGTGGCTAGGAGCTGGAGAAGTGGTCCAGGCAAACTGGAGCCTGGGAGGTCACTTGGAGTTGGTAGCTGAAGTAGATGGTGCACATTATTATATGGGGTGGATCTAGTGCTAGATTGAGAGTCCAGGTGGGAAGAATGTGGTGCTTACTGGAGAGTCCTGACCTAAGAGAAAGGGCAGGTTGTGGGGGCCATTCTCTGTAAGGATTGGTAAGAGCAAAGCCAGTTTCTATAGTTAGAATGGTGAGGGTGGAAAGTGAGAGAAGAATGGAGGTAGATGGACCCACATTACTGAAAGTGGAACTGAAAGAGATTAGAATGTAATCCCCAAGGAATAGTGAACAGCTTCCTTCCTGGGGACTGGGGTCCATGTCCAGAGCTAAAATGTTGCTAGGCTTACTTGGTGCTAGGCTGCCCAGCTTTTAAGTAGGGAACCACTCAGTTCTCCCAACCACAAGGCAAGATTGGTTCTCAGGCCTAGGGTGGTGTTTAACATACATATGGGAACTGATGGTACCAATATGTGGTTAAATAGCAGTGGGAGAGATATTATGTCATAAAATCCTGATACACATCTAGTAAGGATGATGGCAAAGGTGATCTTGATTTTCTGACAATGATGTCTATTTTAGCCTGCTCAGAGGATTCCCATGCAGGGAAGCTAATAATAATGAAATTTTACACTTTAGCCCTAATGAAGATCATTGCAGGATTAATCCCAGACACAATCAGAGAGGCTAGGAGCTCCCAGGCATTTTGCCATCAAAGACCTATATTCAGTTTGGGCAACTGGTCCATGTGAAATAAAAGCTAATTCCACTCTATCAGCTTTCTATAGACTTAAATATCTTATTTAATTTCAACCATTCAACCCACATTATCTTCCTTTTTCCTTATTTTTCTTTTAAAATTAAAATTAGTTTCCAGGTTAAAGTTAGTCTTGGACTAAATCCTAGAATTACAGCACTTCATACTCAGAGGTGTGTTGGCTCTAGCTCAGCTGTGTTTCTGAGAGTACCTGACTGTGTTGACAAGAATATTTGGAGAAGCTGCCCAGGATGCCTGAGCATAATTGGCTAATATATTTCAGAGCTCTATTTAATGGATATTACACAAGGGACTCCATTTTCTGCTGTTTTCTTCAATTTTTTATTTATCACTATAACGAAGGTGCTTGCCTCTCCCTTTGACTCTCTGCTACTTTTTATTCTTCTTTTACATGAAATACAGCAGTGAACAGGACAGGAGGGACCTATATCCTCCTATTAAAGTTCTACAAAGAAAGGACGAATACTCTAGTCCTCAACGTTTCCCAAATCCCCAAAACCCCCAATGCCCCAACATCCCTGATTCTTTACCATGGGAATATAGACCTGAGCTCTAGTCCTAACTCTGCTTTCAATACAAAATGGAATACTGAGCAAACTATTACCTTCTGAGAGGCTTTTCAATATAGCAAAGAGGAGGGGAAAAAAAGCAATAGGAGGAGCAGAATTGACCAATTAAAGTGCTTCTAGTATATAGATAATAGAGTTATCTGTAAAGTGAATATTAGGTCAGATTTTATTTTAAGTTCCATCTATTAACTGTTTACTCTATGGCAGGTTTTGTGCTACATTCCTTATATAGGTCATTTCATTTAATCTTTACAACATAACTATGAAGTTGATACTTGTATCCTCAGGTTAAGCTTGAAAAAAAAAAAAAAGAATGAGTAATGGCCCAAGGTCATTATTCCATAACAGAACAAGATATTGATGCTGGATTTACCTCCAATGTTGTGCCTTTCTTGACTATATCTCATACCTCTAATTGGGCCACATATGAAACTGCTTTTTGCTTCCTACTATGCTTCATATAGAAAAAGAAACATTATGTCATTATATAGGCAATACTCAGAGATTGCCATGATGGGCCAGGAGAAAGAAAACTGGTGAAGATAAGGAGGTAAAAAAAAGTTGATGTGGTTTGAAGTTGTAATTCCTAAAGAGGAATATAAGAAACCCATTGCTTAGTGAGTCCAGTGATGTGGTGGTAGGAATAATTATTTACAGCAGTAAATAGTTGGGGAGGCAGAGCTGTTGGAATGAGATGACAAATAACATCTGGGCTCCAGCCCATTTATCCGCTATGACAGGACTTTCATCAACAGTTAAAGACACAGAGAGTACAGTCCAATCTCATGAAAAGAGGATGATGACAAAGTCAAATATTGGCTAAGTAATGCTGAAATTTACCAAGATTCTAGGCCCAAAGAGAATCTAGATTATGAGGCATGAAAGCAAGATTGACCAACATGGTAGATGATAGGTGTGATAGGATCTCACCTAGACTCAATATTAATAGACATTGCACTAACATACCTTTTATTCTCATTAGCTAGTGAGCTGGGCTGGTGATGTGCTATTTGCCTCATCCAGTCTGGTTCAGGAAAGCAGAGCTCTGCTTCTGTGAATTTTGGCAGTTTGTATCTCTTAAATAATTGGCCAATTTTATCTAAGTTATCAAATATATGGGCTTAGAATTATTCATAGCATTCCTTTTATCTTTTTAATGTATATGGAATCAGTATTGATGATGCTTATTTTATTTCTGATGTTGGTAAGTTGTATCTTCTCTATCAGTATTCTACTTTGAGAAGTAGACAGAGGCCAAGGCTGATGCACTGCTATAGCTATTTGCTGGCCTAAGTCAGGTATATGTTAAGGACACTGTGTTTTCATTCTCCACAAATCAGTAGATGGTGCAGACTGCATATTATTTGCAAGGTGAGGAAAGAGAAGAAACGGAATCCAACCAGAGGAAAGTGATGGTGAAAAACAAGGTGGTGTGAGATTTAAAAAGCATAGATGGGTGCCCCGAAGCTCTAACTAGGAAGTATCATTCACAATCCAAGAACTCATGCATTAGGATAGTTTAGCGATAGTACTGAGTAACCCTAAGAGCCTCTAAGAAATCCCCAGATTTTCTTCCTTAAAGTGATAGACTATGACTTTTTTTTCTTCCCCCATGCAGAGTTCAATGGTTATATTACTACTTTGGGGAACACACTTGGGGACAGGCATCATGTACTTTCAGTACAAATGTTTAAATGTCCAGCAAAAGATCATCTTATACTGAATCCCACATCAGAGGAATAACTTATTCTAAGACTTTATTTGATCCTTGGAAAGGTCTACAAGTTTGAGGAATATTTGATTTATGCATAAACTGACCAAGGTCCAGAAGGCTTAAGTGAAATGCCTAGTAAGAGGATAAACTAGACTTAAAACTTGTGTCCCAGCCCCCATTCCAGTGTTCTTTTTACAGCAAACATAGTTCATCCTCAAATTTGCATTCTTGAGCATATGTTTTTGCTTCCATCAAATACACATACATGAGTTCTTGCTGAACCATCCAATTATCTAATCTACTCCCTTTACTCGGGATAAAGGCATGCTGGCAAACGCTATGAAGGACTGTTCAATGCTCATGTCAGTCATACTATAGTAACTCCAGGTGCCTCAAACCTCCAAGTGACAATCTCTAATATAGCACCTTTCAAACCCACCTGAGAAATGATGCGTTAAGGATGCAAACCTGAGTGACAACCTGGAATTAAAGTTAACATCCAGTGACTCTATATATTACAATAACTTGGAACTTGAAAAATATATATCTGTCTGATGTTTCTGTCATGTTAATAACCAATTTTGTCCAAAGGATTACCACTTACCTTTTTACCACTCAATGCAACAAATGTTTAATCTTAGTGTTCTGTTTACCACGTATGAAAAATATAATGTTCTATGACTGACTATATGATTTAAAGAAAAAATGATTCAAATTCAAATTCTATAGGAATAATGTATATATATATGTATTTGTATATAATACATACATGTGTATAGGAGTGTATGAATGTATTTTTATAATTATACATGCTTATAATTATATGCATTTATTTGGGGAATTTTATTGAGCATCTTCTATGTGTAAGGCATTGTTATAGACACTGAAGATATAAAGATATAGGAGTGAATAGGACCAACAAGTATCCTATCTGTGGAAGTTATATTCTAAAGAAAGGGAATAAAAAAGAGAGAAGGAAGGAAGGAAGGAAGGAAGGAGAGAAAGAAGAGAGAGAGAAAGACAAAATGACCAAAAAGGGGGTAAAAACACAAGATAATTTAATGTAATCATACATAATCTAGAGAAACTTAAAGCTTATCTAGAAGTATGAATATTTAGATATAAAAGAAAGTATCTTCTAGGAAATCACACTTAAAAACATATTTTTCAATGCACTATTGATCTGGTAGAAAAGTAAAGAAATGAAATATAAGAAAGCCCCTACCAGGAGGAGAAAGCAAGGACTGATATTCCTCTGGGGGATTCTGTTCATTCTTGATTACCTAACACATGGAAGATTGGACAACTACATGAATCTAGGTGCATTGAAGGCCAACACTCTCAGTGACAACAGTGGAAGATGTGTGAACTTGTACCCCTTTGGCACACTATGCCCAAGTGATAATTATTTTAAAAGAAGAAAAAATTATCTAATGAGAATTCCAAACCAAGAATATTCTCTGTTAAAATTTGAGGCTTATAGTGAACATTCTCCTACTTCTCAAAGAAAATGTAATCTAAAGTGGCTATAAATGGTAGTCCTTCAGGCATTAGTCAGAAGCAACAGATTATCTTTGATGGAGTGACATTTTTTAAAACTAAATCTCATCTCAACAACCTCTCACATATAGAATTCCAAGGGACATGTGTTCACAATAAAAGTTATTAAATCATGACACTAACCATCATGAGTAAGAGATAGCAGAAATAACTAATTTTACATGAGCACATTAAAGCCTTCCACTTTGGAGATTATTTAATTTTTAATATTAAAATAAATAAATATTAAATAAATTTAATAATTTTTAATATTTAATATTTTTCAAGAAATAGAGGCTGTTAAAATATGAATGGGCAGATACTATTAAAATCAATGTGGGTATATTTGCAAAAAGACCAATTAAAATTATGAAACACAATGATTGAAATAATGAATAGGCTAAGCATTCAATTAGACAGAGCTGAAGAGGGAATTAGCAAACTGGATGATAAATCTGACAATATGGAATGACAATAAAAAGAGGCACAGAGTGAAGAGGAGATAAAAAAGTTGAAAGAGGGCTTAAGGGCATGGAAGATTAAGAGAATGATTTCTAGTTCTATTGTGGTGGTTAGGGAATAGGCCAAACTGCTAGGATCAAGAACTACTACATAGTGGCTTAAGTGAAATCAAGTATATATCTCCTTCCCACAGAAGTCTGGAAATAAGTGGTTTGGAAGTGAAGGGAAGGGGTACCGTGGTGGCTCAGTCGGTTAAGCATATGACTTTGGCTTAGGTCATGATCTCACAATCCGTGGGTTCCAGCTTGCGTAGGGCTCTGTGCTGACAGCGGGGAGCCTGGAGCCTGCTTCAGATTCTGTGTCTCCCTCTCTCTGCCTCTCCCCCACTCACTCTCTGTTTCTGTCTCTTAAAAATAAAGACATAAAAAATTTTTTTAAAAATCTGTTTTTTTAGATTTTATTTTATTTAGTTTTTTTAGTAGTTTATTGTCAGGTTGTTTTCCATATAACACCATATAACATCCATATAACATCCATAAAAAAACATTTTAAAAATAAAAAAAAGAAGTGAAAGGGATCCTCAGCTATTCTAAATCTGTGTTTTCCAAGGCTATTTAAGTACCAATAGGAATATGTGGGAAGGAGCGATTCCAGGTTGTGGAAACTGAAGGCCAGTTTTATATTTCCGCCTACCATATAAAGTAAGCATACTTTTAAGAAGGAAAACAGGAAAATAATGGTAGTAGAATAAATTAACGAAAGAGTGAGGCAAAGACATAATGGAAAAAAGATGGGAAAAAAGACAAAATGTGTTGTTTGAATAGACAAATAAAATGAACAAATCAATTTCCACATAAAGAAAAGTAGAAAAACCTAAACAGTATTAGGCATGAAAAATGGACAATAATCACAGAGATGGCACAAATTAAAGTAATGATATGCTGATAAATTCAAAGTGTATCTGCAGGGAATGAATTCCTAGAAAATTATAAGTAGCAAAAACAGATTTAAGAAGAAATAGGAAATATCAGTAGTCTTAAATTCATTAAGAACATTATATTAAATATTTCCACAAAGAAAGTCTGATGGCCTTATCGGCTAATTCCACCAAATATTCATGAAACATATAATTCCAATCTCACATAAACTTTTTCAGAAAATTGAAATTGAAATAATTCTCCCCAATTCACATACTAGTTTAACATAACATTGACACTAAAACCAAACAAAAGCACCATGAGAAAGAAACCAGCAGGATAATCATATTGATAATTATAGATCCAACATTCTTAAATAATATATTAAAAATAGAACATTTATGTATATCAGAACATAGTTTGGTTATTTATAGAAATACATACTTCCTTCTTAACTTTGGAAAACTTTGTAGTATAACTCAGCATATTTACTTATTAAATGAGAAAAATCAAATACAATTTGCTATTCATTCATTTCCTAATTTCTTAAAACTACCTAAAAATTACTAGATATTATTCTAAGTGCTGGGGAAATAGCAGCAAACAAATAAAAATTCCTGCTCCAGTATAGTGGTAAAGATCAGTGCTCTAGATGGGGAAGGCCATTGTTGTACTGGTAAATTTTTACCAACCAGAAAAAAAATAAAAAGCTCTAGGTTGTACTATTTGCTGATTTCTGTGGTACATACTCCTACAATGGCCAATTTTAAGCTACCAAATGACACAGAGTTGGCAAAGGATGTCTTCAGTCAGCTTTCTTGAGCTTACACAAGGAATTGCAAAACACTACTGGGAAGATAGACACTGTAATTCAGCAAGTTATGTATTATATTGGGAGGTGAGAAATGTTACAAAGGATAATTAACACAGTAAATGGAATAGCATGTTCTAGTGGAGGGGTTCATTTTAATTTTCAATTCAAAAATGTTTAGCCTCACTGACAAGGTGACTATTTAGTAAAACCCTGTAGGAGGTGAGGAACTTTGTTCTGTGATCAATCTAAAACAAATGTACTCAGGCAGGAATGTGTCATCGGTCTTTTCAAGAAAGTGTGGCTAGAGTGCACTGGTGAGGAGAGAGAGTAGCAAAGATCAGTTCAGAGGGAGAGAATGGTGTGAGCTCTCAGAGGGCTTGCTAGGCCATGGTCAGGGGTTTTAGCTTTTATGATGTTAAATGGGGTATCATTGAGGATTTTGATGAGTGGGTGACACAATGTAACTTAATGTTAAAATGATCAATGGAGGGGGCGCCTGGGTGGCTCAGTCGGTTAAGCATCCAACTTCGGCTCAGGTCATGATCCTACAGTTCGTGGGTTTGAGCCCCGCATTGGGCTCTGTGCTGACAGCTCAGAGCCTGGAGCCTGTTTCAGATTCTGTACCTCCCTCTCTCTCTGACCCTCCCCGCTCACGCTGTCTCTCTCTCTCTCTCTCAGAAATAAAACATTAAAAAAATTAAAAAAAAAAATGATCAATGGAGGTCACTGTATTGATGATGATTCCTGGGAGAATTAGGGTGAAGAGAGAGATAAGTTAAAGATGTGGCAATTCAGGCAAGAGGTGGTGGCAGCAGCTTAGACCAGGCAACAAGAGTATGGATGGAAAGAATTGGTCAGATTCTGGGTATACCTGACGTTTGCATGAAGCGCATGAAGAAAAGGGTGGAGGCTGATGCAGACTGGTCCTCAGTGCCATGTAGTCTTAAGAGGTCAGGAATGAGAGAAAGAGTAGTCACTGATGCAGAAAAACAAAAACAAAACAACAGCAGAGTTTAATAATTTAGAAACCAAGAGTGGTTGTTTCAGGGAGAGAGTGATCAACTCTGACCAAATCAGAATTAGTCAAATTTATCAACCTAAGAGTCATTGGTGATCTTTGCAAGAACACTCTCAATAGAATGGTGGAATTGAATGCCTGAATGGAGTCAGTTTAAGAGAGAATAGGACAAGAGGTGATTCCAATCAACTCTTTCAAGGAGTTTTGATAAAAGGGAGCAGAGAAATGAATATAGCTGAGGGATATAAATGTTCAAGAGAAAGTGGTCTTATTTGTTTCTTTCAAGGGTAAAGAATGCTGATATGCTAATGAGAACAACTCTTTTAGAGAAGGAAAATTTATGAATGAAGAGAAAGAGAGAATCACTTGTACACTGTCCTTAAAAGAAAGTGGTTGAGGTTGTGTACACAATTACAGAACACATAACATCTGTATTCTAATATAGTAAGCAAAGAAACTCATTGTGATGTCTTTTACCATATGTCTGTATAAGGAGTAGATTTGGTGGCAGGAATCTGTAGAATCTGAATTCTGATAGCATCGTTTTTCTGTGTAGAGTAGGAAGTAAGATAGTCATTCATTCATTCATAAATTCTTTCATTCATACATTCATTCATTCATAGTTGACATACAATGTTACATAAGTTTCAGCTATACAAAATAGTGATTTGATAAGTTGATACATTATGCTCTGTTCACCACAAGTAAAGCTACCAGATGTCCTATTATATCACTATTACAATGTCATTGACTAGATTCTTTATGCTCTCATGACTCACTTATTTCTATAACAGGAAGCCTGTGTCTCCCTCTACTCTTCATACATTTTGCTCAAACTTCCATGCCCCTCCTCTCTGACAACCATCAGTTCTCTATATTTATATTTCTGATTCCACTTTTTGTTTGTTTATTAATTTATTTGGACTCCGCTTGTAAGTAGAACCATATGGTATTTGTCTTTTTTAGTATGACTTTTTCACTTAGCATAACACCTTCTGGGTCCATCTATATTGTCTCAAATGACACAAATTCACATTTTTCATGGCTGTGTAATATTCTTGTGTGTGTATGTGTGCGCGTGCATGCCACATTTTTCTTATCCATTCATCTATTGATGGATACTTAGGTTATTTTCATGTCTTGGCTATTGTAAATAATGCTTCTATAAACATAACAGTTCATGTATCCTTTCAAGTTACTGTTTTCATTTCCCTGGGTAAATAACCATAGTGAAATTATTGGTTCATATAGTAATTCTATTTTTAATTGTTTTTGAAGAATCTCAATACTGTTTTCCACAGTGGCTGTACCAATTTACATTCCCTTCAACAATCACAATTGTTCCTTTTTCTCCATATCCTCACCAACATTTGCTATTTCTTATCCTCTTAATTTTAGCCATTCTAACAGGTGTGAGAGGATATCTCATGTAGTTTTGATTTCCATTTTTCTGATTAGTGATGGTGAGCATCTTTTAACATGTCTGTTGGCCTTATGTATGTATTTAGAAAATTTTTTATATATTTATTTATTTTTGAGAGGAAGGGAGGGAGGGAGAGAGAGAGAGAGAAACAAACAGAGAGAGGGGGAGACACAGAATCTGAGGCAGGCTCCGGGCTCTGAGCTGTTCATGGGGCTCAAACTCACTAACTACGAGTTCATGACCTGAGCTGAAGTTGGATGCTCAACTGACTGAGCAACACAGTTGCTGCTGTATGTATTATTTTCTAAATGTCTACTCAGGTCCTCTGCCCATGTTTTAATCAGATCATTTGGTGTGCTTTGTTTTGTTTTGTTTTGGTGTTGAGTTGTCTAAGTTCTTTGCATATTTTGAAAATTAATCCCTTATCAGATATGTCATTTGTAAATATCTTCTCTCATTGAGTAGAGTGTCTTTTAATTTTGTTGATGCTTTCCTTTGTTGTGAAGAAAATTTTTATTTTGATGTAGTCCCAATAGTTTATTTTTGCTCTTGTTCCCCTTGCCTTAGGAAATGTATCTAGAAAAATATTGCCGTAACTGATGTCAGAGAAATTATTGTCTATGTTGTCCTCTAGGATTTTTATGGTTTCACATTTAGGTCTTTAATCCATTTTGAGTTTACTTTTATGTATGGTGTTAGAAAGTAGTCCAGTTTAATTATTTTATATCTATCTGTCCAATTTTCCCAGCACCATTCATTGAAAAGACTGTCTTTTCCCGATTGTATCCTCTTACTTACTTTGTCATAGATTAACCAACATTACTTACCTAATTAATCAGTCATGCATTTATTTCTGGGCCCTCTCTTCTATTCCATTGTTCTCTGTGTCTGTTTTTATGTGAGTACCATACTGTTTCCCATTACTACAGCTTTGTAGTAGGTCTTGAAATCTGGAATTGTAATACCTTCAGCTATGTTCTTTCTCAGGATTACTTTGGCTATTTGAAGTATTCTGTGGTTTTGTACAAATTTTAGTATTACTTTTCTACTTTTGTGGAAAATACTGTTGGTAATTTGATATGGATTATATTGATTTTATTGATTAGGTAATGTGAACATCTTGACAATATGTTTACACTTATTTGTGTCATCTTCAATTTTTTTCATCAATATTTTACATTTTTCAGAATATGGGTGTTTTACCTCTGGAAAAGTTCATTCCTAGGTATTTTAATATTTTTAGTGCAATTGTAAATCGTAGGTTTCCTTTAATTTCTCTTTCTGCAACTTTGTTGTTAATGTATAGGAATGCTACTAATTCTGGGTATTAATATTTTATCCTGCTACTTTACTGAATTCATTTATTACTTACAGTATTTTTTCTATATGTAGTATTATGTTGTCTGAAAATAGTGACAGTTTAGCTGCTTATTTATCACTATAGATGCCTCTTTATTTTTTTTATCTGATTTGTATGGTTAGAACATCCAATACTGTGTTGAATAAAAGTGGTAAGAGTGGATCTCCTTGTCTTGTTCTTGACTTTGGAGTGGAAGCTCTCAGTTTTTCACAAGTAAGTATGATGTTACCCATGAGTTTTTCACATCTGGCCTTTATTATGTTGAGGTATATCCCCTCTAATTCCATTTTAGTGATAGTTTTTTTTTAATGGCTGTTGAATTTTGCCATGTAATTTTCTGTATGTATTGAGATGATCAAAAGATTTTTATCCTTCATTTTGTTGAGGTGGTGTATGACATTGATTGATTTGCAGATATTAAACCATGCTTGCATCCTGGGAATAAATCCCATCTGACTGTGGTAATGTTCCTTTAAATGTATTGTTGTATGCTAATATTTTGTTGAGGACTGTTGCATCTATGTCAATCAGGAATATGGGCTGTAGTTTTTTCTGTGGTGTCTTTGAATCTTTGTCTGGTTTTGGTACCAGGGTAATGCTGGCCTCATAGAACGTATCTGAAAACTTTCCTTCCTTTTCTATTTTGGAATAATTTGAGGAGGATAGAGATTAACTCTTCTTTAAATGTCTAGTAGAATTTTCCTGTGAATCCATCTGGNTTTTTTTTTTTTTTTGGTAGTTTTTTGGTTACCAATTCAACTTTGTTATTCCTAGTCATCTTTTCAGATTTTCTATTTCTTCCTTGTTCAGTTTTGGAAGATTGTATGTTTCTATTTTTCTAGGTTGGCCACTCTGTTGGCATATAATTGTTCTTTGTATTTTTGTGGTATTGGTTATTATTTTTCTCTCATTTCTGATTTTATTTATTTGAGTCCTTTTTTTTTTTTCTTGATGAGCCTAGTTAAGACTTGGTCAGTTTTGTTTATCTTTTCAAAGAATTAGCTCTTGATTTCATTATTTAAAAAAATTTTTTAAACCTCTACATCATTTATTTCTGCTATAACTTTTATTATTCCCTTCCTTCTTTTCACCTCAAACTTTTTTCTAATTCTTTTAACATAAGGTTAGATTGTTTATTTTTTTTCTTGTTTCTTAAGGTAGGCCTGAATTATTATATACTTCCATCTTAGAATTGTTTTTCTGTGTTTCAGAGATTTTGGAGATTTGTGTTTTCATTTTCATTTGTCTTACATTTTTTCCTTTCTTTTTTATTGTTTTATTAACCCATTTGTTGTTTAGATCATGTTTAGCCTCCATGTGTTTGTGTTTTTTTCATTTTTTTGTGATTTTTTTCTTTCTTTTTTTAAACAGTTTTTTAGAATTTATTTAGTTCTGAGAGAAAGAGAGAGACAGAGCACAAGTGGGGAAGGGCCAGAGAGGGAATGAGGCACAGAATCCAAAGCAGGCTCCAGGCTCCAAGCTGTCAGCACAGAGCCCAACACAGGGCTTGAACTCACAAACTGTTAGATCATGACCTAAGCTGAAGTTGGACGCTTAACAGATTGAGCCACCCAGGCACCCCCTTGTGAGCTTTTTCTTGTTTTATACCATTGCAGTCACAAAAGATGCATGGGATGATTTCAATCTTCTTAAATTTATTGAGGGTTGTTTTATGACCTAATATATGATCTATTCTGGATAATCTCCCATATATGCCCTTGAAAAGACTATATTCGGTTGGTTTTGGATAGAATGCTTTGTGTATATCTGTTATGTCCATCTGGTCCTATGTGTCATTCAAAGACATTGGTCCTTATGGGTTTTCTGTCTGGCTGATGTATTCATTCGTATATGTGGAGTGTTAAAGTCCACTACTATTATTGTATTACTATCAATTCTCTCTTTACATCTATTAATATTTGCTTTATGTATTTAAGTGCTCCAGTGTTAGGTGTGTAGATATTTACAATTGTTATTTCCTCTTGTTGAATTGGTCCCTTTATCATTATGTAATACCCTTCATGGTCTCTTGATACATTCTTTGTTTTAAAGTCTATTTTGTCTGATATAAGTATTCTACTCCAGCTTTTTTAAAATTTCACTTCCATTTACATGGTGAATGTTTTCATATCTTTTTGCTCTCAGTCTGTATGCATCTTTAGGTTTGAGGTGAGTCTCTTGCAGGCAACACATAGATGAGTCTTGCTTTTTGTTATTGTTGTTGTTGTTGTTTTATCCACTCCACTAATCTGTCTTTTGATTGGCAACTTTAGGCCTTTTTCATTTAAAGTAATTATATGTAAATGTGTACTTAATGAAAATTTAAACATTTGTTTTCTGAATATTATTGTAGTTCTTTTTTGTTCCTTTGTTCTTCTCTTACTCTCTTTGTGATCAGTGAATATCTATAGTGTTTTATTTGGCTTTCCTTCTCTTTATATTTGTGTGCCTATCATAGGTTTTGGGTTTATGGTTACCATTAAGTTCATATATAACATCCTAAATAAACAGCAGTACGTATTAATTTTATGGTCATTTAAGTTTAAACATTAAAAAACACAGAAAAAGTCATATGTGGAACTTGAGAAACTTAACACAAGACCATGGGGGAAAGGATGGGGAAGAATAGTTTCAACAGATATGGAGGCAAATCATAAGAGACTTAAATTCAGAGAACAAACTGAGGCTTGATTGGGGTTAGTGGAGAGGGGGAAAATGGGTGATGGGCATTGAGGAGGGCACTTGCTGGGAGAGGTACTGGGTGTTGTATGAAAGTGATAAATCACAGGAATCTACCCCTGAAGCCTAGTACACAGTATATACACTGCATGATAGCTAACTTGACAAATTATATTTAAAGAAAGAAAAAGAAAGTTTCTTTTTTAATTCCTCCTTGTTTTCACTTTTTATTCCATTCTCCATATTTTATGTATATTTTGTCATATTTTGCATCGTTTTATTTATAATTTTCTAATTATGACCATTTCTTTTCCATTCAAAGTAGTCCCTTTATTTTTTTTAAGTTTATTTATTTTGACAGAGAGAGAGATTGATTGAGAGAGAATCCCAAGCAGCGTCTCTGCTTTCAGTGCAGAACCCAATGCAGGGCTCAAACTCACTAACTTTGAGATCATGACCTACCTGAAATCGAGTTGTATGCTTAACTGACTGAGCCACCCAGGTTCCCCTCAAATTAGTCCCTTTACCATTTCTGTAAGGATGGTTTAATGATGATAAACTCCTTTATCTATTGTTTGCCTAATGAACTCTTTATCCCTCCTTCAAATCTGAATTATAACCTTTCTAGGTGGAGTATTTTTAATTGTAGATTTTTTTTCCTTTCAACACCTTGATTGTATCATACCACTCCTTTCTGGCTTGCAAATTTCTGCTGAAAAGCCATCTGATACCATAGTAGGTAACTTGTTGTTTTTCTCTTGAGGGTTTTATGATTTTTTCTTTGACATTTTAATTAATATGTGCCATGGTGTGGACCTTATTGGATTTATCTTATTTGGAATTCTCTGTGCATCTTGGACTTATATTTACTTCCCTCCCTAGGTTAGGAAGTTTTAATTTATTATTTCTACAAATGAGTTTTCTACCTCTTTTTCTCTCTCTTCTTCTGGGACTATATAATGCAAATATTTGTTCACTCCGTGTCATCTAAGAGACCTCTTTATCTATCCTCTTTTGAAAACATTCTTTTCTCTTTCTGCTGTTCATCTCATGTAATTTCTATTACCCTGTCTTCCAGATTGCTGATATGTTCTGCATCCTCTGATCTGCTCTTGGTTCTCTCCAGTGTACTTTTTATTCCAGTTATTGTATTTTTCCATTTCAACTGGTTCTTTTAAAATATTTTTTGTCTCCTTTTTGAAGGCCGCATTGATTTCTTTCATTATTTTCTCTAGGCCAGTGAGCATCTTCATGATTATTACTTTGAATTCTTTATTAGGCATATTGCTTATTTATGTTTCATTTTGTTGTTTTCCTAAATTTCCTTATTGTTCTTTTGGAGCATATCCTCTTTTCTCCTCATTTTACTGTGCTTTCTATGTTCGTTTATGTGGATTAGATGAAATGGCTACTTCTCCTAAAGTTGAAGGAATGGTCTTGTGTCTGATGTCCTTTATGCAGATGGTATGTACTTGGTAACTTTTGCTGGCTGGCTGGAGCTGTGGCTGTATATGCTAGTTATTCTTACACCATGGCGTGTCTTCATCTCTATTGTTGTTCTCTTGCCATTCTCTCTATCTTTGGTTGTTAAGTAGCTGTTCAGCCATCATTAAATTCTTCTTCAGTAGGAATTGTTGTAGTAATTGGTGCAATTTGGTGTATTCTATGGAGGAGGTAAGTTCAGAACCTTCCTATGTTAGTATGTTCTATGTTTTGAGCTGGAACCAGGAAGTAAGATATTTAAACTGTTCAGACAAGTGGATAGAAAAATTGAACAAAAGAGGATTCCCAGAAATAGATCTACACATATATGGACTCTTGATATGGGAAAAGGTAGCACTGAAAATCTTTGATCACTCCATTGTGGTAATGAGGTCTAGGTACTAATTCCATAGAAAAAATTATTATGAATATGGAATACAATAGCAGAATAAATAGGTATAAATTTTGGGTAATTTTCATTTTTATTTTAATTTGTGTATGTGCATACTCTGTATTCCAACAGTTCCAACTTATGGTATATGGCATAGAGAATTCCTTTTAATAAATACCAGGAGACATGATCAAGTCATTATATAGCAGAATATTTTCAAAGTTACCAAAAACTGAAAACAACTCAAATGTCCATTGGCATTAACCAGACAACTGATTTGTGATATGTAAGTCATAGATAGCAGGACACTTAGGTGGCTTAGTTGGTTAAGCATTGGACTCCTGATTGTGGTTCAGCTCATGATCTCACAGTTCATGGGTTCTGGCCCCACCCTGGGCCCAATGCTGGCAGTGTGGGACCTGCTTGGGATTCTCTCCCTTTCTCTGTGCTCCTTTCCCACTCACACTGTCTCTTTCTCTCTCAAAATAAATAAATAACCATTTTAAAAAATTTAAACAATAAATTATAGATAGACACATAAAGATGAATATCACAAACATAATCCTGAGTACAAAATTTTAAAATAGTTTATTACATAAGAGTACATATGGTATACAGTTTAAAAATTAAAACCTTGGTAAAAGCAAATAAAGAATAGTTAGGGATATGCTTATGTGTGGTAAAGCTGTATAAAATAATATAAATTTCGGATAGTGGTTATATTTGGAAGGGATAGAAATATGGTTAAGGAGTGGCACATAGTAGTCTTCTAAGGTGTTAATTTTCTCTCCTTTAACCTAGATGATAATTTGTGTTTATTTTACTTATTATTATTATTAATATTATTTTATTATTATTTAAACAATGACAACACATGCAAAATGTATATTTTTTTAATGCTGGNGTGATTAGCTAGAAACGTATTAATTCATTCAGAATCTATAGCCACTGGGTCTATAAATATCACAAATCAGAAAGAAAGAGGGACTAATGTCTGTATAAAGGAAGGATGGTAGCATATGTATGAAAACCTTTTTCATTTATGCTGCCAACATACAGAAATGTAACTTGTTATTTAAGAACACTAGAATTTGGTTAAGGGATCTATACCTTGGGCAAAAAGGTAAAATTGAAGGGTTTTGGGGAGTGGATCTATGGTGATGCAAAAATCCTTGAAGACACTGTATGCCTCAGATCTTCAGGAGAAGTGGCTTTCTGCCTTTTGGTCTCTCACAGAGGAAAATATTATATGGATATTTTAAAAGCCTTGAAGGAGAACAAGCCACAAGTGTTTAAAAATGTTTGTAAATAAGTCCATCTACCCTTATATCTTGGTCATGGCAGAAGTTTGAGCTGACTTCATATTATGGTCCTCAGTCGAATGGTTTTCTGTATTTGCTTTTATGTTCTCTTTTGTTCATTTATTCATTTTTTTCTTGTTTCTATTTTTTAAATACTGATGTTCATCATGCTAATTTTTTCTACTTCCTTAGAAATCTTTCTGAATCTTTGTTCCTTTTTTTTTTTTTTTT
>NW_027531902.1:7661476-7709117 GCF_008692635.1 Crocuta crocuta
GATAATTAAATCCAGGTAGAAAATGATATCAAATCTATGGTGTTTAGTTTATTCTCCTCAAGTAAATTATGACTATATTATGCTACCTGGGAACCTAAAATAGCTCTTGTGTTGCTATTTTTACCCCTTATTCCAGACATCCATATTTCCTTAATCAAATGCTTACTCAGTATCATGGAAGAGTTTCTCCATTAGCAAAGAAAATTTTACTTCATTGTATAATACAGCATACATATATAATATACAATATTTTATAATATAAAATATATTTATATACTATTAATTATTTGGGAATAGAAGATCCACATCTATTGTCACTTCTTATTAAATTTATGAACATTTCCCACCTCTTTCCAAGATTCAGAGACATACATAACTCAGCTAAATTGAAGACTAGAGCTATTCCTGGTCATCAAACTATTTGCCAGACTGTGGTCAATAGGCAAGACTAGACATGACCTAGATACCATCATGACACACCAAGATCCCAAAGAGAGTAATCCTAAAAGCTACAGTCTAAAACTGAAACCAACAACTAAGAATTAGTAGACATAGCCTACGTACAGGGAGGCATGCATATAGTGGGGTTTAGAGACAAGTCTCAACTCATTCTACCAAATGGCATTCTCCTGCCCAGGTCTGTTCTTTGAAGTGTGTCATCCACTCAAGTCCCAAAGCATTTTTTTACCTTTGGAATTTTAAAGAATTCAACCAGACACTGAAAGTAAACAGGTTGAGTTGGAATAGATTTTCTTTTATAGTCCTTCTTACTCAGGCATTCCGTAATATACAAATGACTTTTACTAAAAATCTATGCACACCTGGATAAGCACATTGCAAATCCTTATTGCTTATGAGAAAAAATATATATTCTGGATGAGTTCATGAAAGGACAGATCAATTTTTTGGGTAAATTCAATCTTCCCTACTGAGCATTGAAAAATCTTATTAATGATACCTTCAAATTCCCACTTTGACCAATATTCTGGAGATGAGGAGGCAAGGGTATAATTTTTACCTCCTATATGCATAGTCCTGTGACAATTTCTGTATTTATTTTCTCTAAAGTTTTGTTTTCTCCTGTGTAGAAAATGTGTTATATTTCTTTCATAGGTGCTTATTAAATTACTAAATGTATGTTTATTAAAATTCCTGGCAAGTTATAAATGGCCTTTAAAGGAGATGATTTTATCATCATTATTATCATTATTCCAACTTATAGTCATTTCATAAATCTATAGATTAATTGCCAAATATTTTTGTGATGCCTAAAATGGTACTGCCCTGGATACCAGGGATAGCAGGAGAAAGATTTTGCACAAAGTTTGTACCTCGGTTAGCTTGTGTAATAGGGGTAACACCACACAGACATGTATAAATAGAGATTCACATAATAGGAGCCAGAAGAACAGCATAGAAAATCAAGTTCAATCCATTTAAATCATATTGGGCAACAAAGTTAGAGAGAGTTCCTAAAGACTGTATCACAGATAAGGTAGGTCCTGAGGTCTTGAGTTCATTGGCAGATGAGGGTGTTTGTTAAGGTCCATTGGTGTATATAGGTGTATAGAAAGTGGAGACACATGTAATGCTATCCTCTATCATTGGTTTTTGTGTTCATTAATTTGGCAGACACTCTGCTTTATAAGTGAGGTTATTTCTTGTGGCATAATAAAAATATATATTTGGTCATCTTTGTCCCTGGTTCTAATTCCTGGAATATATCTCCTAAAACCCTTGGAATATCTAGAGTGATAGAGTATCTTTTGTATGCTGATGACATGACTAGTGGCTGGGGCCCTTATATAGCATAAGGATGGTTTCTGGTTACCAGAAAGACCAAGGAGTGATTAGAAGATTTCAGCTCCACCCCAGACCTCTAGAAGGGGAAAGGGACTAGAGGTTGAGTTCAATCACCAATTGACTATAATTTTGTCACCCATGTCTACATAATGAAACCTCTACAAAAAGTCCTAAAGGAAAGAGTTTGGAAGCTTCTGGGTTGGTGAACACATTGAGGTCCTATGCCAGCAGAAAGCATGAAAGTTATGCTCATCATCCCCTCCATACCTTGCTCTAGGCATCTATTCAATTTGGCTGTTTCCAAATGGAATTGTGTTATTTATAATAAACCAGTAATATTAAGTAAGATGCATTTCTGAGTTGTGTGTTCTATCAAATTCTCAATCTGAGAAGAGGATTTGGAAACCATTGAATTTACAACTGGCCAGTCAGAAGAATAGGTGAACACTGGAACTTATAACTTGCATCTGCAGTGGAGGAATCCTGTGGGTCTGAACCCTTTTAATTTGTGGGATCGGGTGCTGACTCCAGATGGGTAACAACAGAATTGAATTGAATTGTAGGAAACCCAGCTCGTGTCTGGAGAGTTGAAGAACTGGTTGTTGCTGTTAGGAAACAGTGCAGACTACTCTATTCATTCATTTGGCAGACCCCGTGCTTTTTAAGTTGCATTATTTTCCTAGTGGAAAATAAGTTTATAGCAGTAGCTCCCAGATAAATATATATCTCAGTGTAATTTCAGCCACAATTAGAAAGAACCAACCTCATAGAAGGTTGGATTATAGAATCTGTGTGCCTGATTAAAAAAGTGTTCAAAGAGATCTAGAGAAAATTTTTCTTGAATAGAACCCAGGCTGGAAGTGAAGGAGAATCTGGAGGTAGCTTGATTGCACAAAGCACATGTGACAACAAAGCTAACAACTTATTTTTGTGGAATGTACCCAGCCTGAACATTGAACTATCTCTTTAGCATAGGATCATATTTTAACAGCCAAGGGGCTTCAAACTAATATTTGTGGAAAAGCCTCAGGAAATAGACCATGTTATCTGGTCAGTGGCAAGCAAGTAGCCCGTGTATGCTGGCGAGGCTGTGTGAATCTAAAGATGAACATGGTTTTTGATCTTGGCCGTATCTATCTCATGACCTCAACAGCTGAATGCTACTACTGGCATGTTAGTGGAAGACATACACACACACACACACACACACACACACACACATTTACACTCACACATATTTTTCCATAGCTTTGTAAGTAGATCTGTATTACCTGAAAAAGAAAAGTATACATGCTTGCAGAG
Organism: Crocuta crocuta; assembly: GCF_008692635.1. Lineage (NCBI taxonomy): Eukaryota > Metazoa > Chordata > Mammalia > Carnivora > Hyaenidae > Crocuta > Crocuta crocuta. Next base: position 7,664,582 of record NW_027531902.1, read on the forward strand.
GGATGGGAAGAGGGAGGAATAGAGTCAAGGAATGAAAAGGAGGAGCAGGAGAACTGTGGGAGAGAAAACATTTATTCCAAAAACAACTTACTCATTCAGTCATTTTCAGTATTCTTCTTGCTATTACCAAGGCAGAGGAAGAAATATGATGCTGGAAGAGAATTCTCTTTATCTCTCTCCCTCAGCCAAACCTCCTGCTGACAGATTCTGCCCAAGAACCATTTTTCTTTTGCAATGGTCTATGACAATTTATGTGGATGACTACAGGGTTGAGTGCCTAAGCAGTGGAGATGGGCAGAGAATCCCTCGCCCTTGCCTATGTCCCTATCCCCTTCCACACTTGCTGGCATTATCAGTTAATAAGGGCAAGGTCAGAGCTCCCCCGTCAGACTGAGATGCAGTTTCCATAGAAGGCAGTTATGCTCAGGGAAATGGTTGGGATCTATAGCCAATATCTTATGGAGATTTTGTGGGCTTCATTATTATTACTATTATTTTCACATGGACCCTGCCCTCTGATGATTCCATATACTATACAAACATATTTAAAATAAGCATCCTGCTCTTGATTATAAATTCAGATCCATGTTTTGTAATACAGAACAGGTGAGTATTGGTATGATTTTGTTTGTTTTAGAAAAGCAAGTGTGGAATCAGAAGTTGAAGCTCAGGTCTAAGACACTAAGCCCTTGAATCAGATTCTCTAGTCCATCTTCCATCAGCTCAGCAAGGGTCTACCTTAATGTCAAAATTTTCTATCTCTGGTTTGTGTAGTAGCTTCTTAAAGACCCTGCTCTCCAAGCTACATAGAAATATACCATATACTCTGCTTGGCTTATCTCTTGAGTTCTTAATCAAAACGTTGTCTCCTTTAATTGACTTTCCAATGATCCAAAAGCCTGTATCTCCATTCTGTTCACTTATAGATATGATTTTTTAAAAAACACAATTAGTACCATATCTTATCCCTCAGTCACCTCGAAGGATAGAATAAGGAATACAGGAATATTATTTTCCATAGTAGTATAGGAACCATGTGAATAAAGGGAAAGGTGACAGGTATATAATGTTACTTGTGTTATGTCAGTGTTGAAAACCATTAGAAAATTCTGGGTGACAGTAATGTGTGGAAGTAGTGTTTTTTTTAAATCATTCTCCATAAATGGAGTATCTGCAGGAAGTGGTAGATTGGGCTGGGGCAGTTCAGGAATAGTGAATAGACATTTCACTTCCACCTTGACAGTTGATATTCTACTTTAAAAAAAATATATATCTATATCTATCTATCTATCTATCTATCTATCTATCTATCTATCTATATATATAGAGGTACCTGGATGTCTCAGTTGGTTAAGCATCTTACTTCAGCTTGGGTCATGATCTCATAGTTCGTGGGTTCGAGCCCCACTTTGGGCACCATGCTAACAGTGTGGAGCCTGCTTGGGATTCTCTTTCTCTCCCTCCCTTCTCTCTCTGCCCCTCCCCCACCTGCACATTCTCTCTCTCTCTAAAAATAAATAAACTTAAAAAATATTGATCTTGCAATACTATTTTATATTTTTAAAAAGGTGAAGAGGATGAAAAGACAAGCCACAGACTGGAAAAAAAATATTTTCAAAAAATACATTTGATAAAGGACTACTATATAAAATATACAAATAACTTTTTAAAAATGAACAATCAACACAGACAACAAAAAAATGGGCCAAAGAGACTTAAAATATGTTTCACTGAAGACATACAGAGGGCAGAAAAGCATATGAAAAGATGCTCCACATCATGTCATTAGGGAAATGCAAATTAAAACAATGAGATACCATTGCACAAGTATTAGAATGGCCAAAATCCAGAACATCAACAATACTAAATTATGGCAAGGATGTGGAATAATAGGAACTCTAATTCACTGCTAATGGGAATGCAAAATGATACAGCCACTTTCAGAGACAGTTTGGTGGTTCCTTACAAAACTTAATATACTCTTATCATAGGATTCAACACTTGTGCTCATTGGTATTGCCCCGAGAAGTTGAAAACTCTACACAAAAACCTACACATGGATATTGATAGCAGCTTTATTTTTTATTGTCAAAACTTAAAGCAAGATGCCCTTGAGTAGGCGAATGAATGATGAAAGTAGCATATCCTTCCAATGGAATATTTCTCAGCACTAGAAATAAATGAGTTATTAAGCCATGAAAAAGCACAAAGGAAACTTAATTTTGCATTGTTAAGTGAAAGAAACTAATCTGTAAAAGCTACATACTGTATAATTCCAAGTATGTGACATTCTGGAGAAGGCAAAACTTTGGAGACCATAGAATTATCAGTGGTTGCCAGGGTTGGGAGGGGATGTAAATAAACAGAATACAGAGAACTTTTAGAACAGTGAAAATACTGTGTATGATATTATACTGGTAGATACACATTATAATACATTTGTCCAAACCCATAAAATGTACAATATGAAGAGTAAACCTCAATGTAAACTATGGATTCCAGGTGCTAATGATGTCAAGTAGGTTAATCAGTTGTAACAAATGTACCACTCCAGTGGGGGTGCTGATAATGGAAAGGCTATGCCTGTATCTGGGTGGGGAGTATACAGGAAATCTCTGTATCATCTGCTCAATTTTTCTGTGATCCTAAAACTGCTATAAAAGCAGGTTGTTAAAAAAGAGTTCAATTATTAAAAGCATAAAATAAACAGAAAAAGAAACTATACTTTTTAGAATATTTATTAGTATAGTAAAACTTTGGATTGCGAGTAACTTGTTCTGTGAGTGTTCTGCAAGATGAGCAAATATTTCTAATAAATTTTAACTTGATAAATGAGTGATGTCTTGCAATATGAACAGTATGTGATGCCCAATATCACATGATCACAACTGAGACAATGGTTCTTGAAATTTGCTTTGAAATTCAAGTGCTCTGGATTGCAAACATGTTCCCAGAATGAATTATGCTTGCAAACCAAGGTTTTACTGCATTTTATAAAACAGTAAAAATAGTTCAATAGTTCTCCTTAAGAGTTTATTAGTAGTGGCTGACACATAATAGGTGTTGAATCAACATTTGTTGACTGAATGTATGTGTATAGGTATGAGTGTCTGCTCACTTATGCAAACATAGCACTCAATAACTCAAAATACTTTTAGTACCACAACCTAAGGAACACTCTGATTTAATCCAAGTTGACCCTTGCAGACACAATGTTGCTACACTAGATGAAGCAATTCCATTTCAGAAGGCTTTCCTAGAAGTTTTGGGGTTTTTTCCTCAATGTTTTTATTTATTTTTTAGAGAAAGGGGGTGGGAGGAAAGGGCAGAGAGNGCAATGGTTCTTGAAATTTGCTTTGAAATTCAAGTGCTTTGGATTGCAAACATGTTCCCAGAATGAATTATGCTTGCAAACCAAGGTTTTACTGCATTTTATAAAACAGTAAAAATAGTTCAATAGTTCTCCTTAAGAGTTTATTAGTAGTGGCTGACACATAATAGGTGTTGAATCAACATTTGTTGACTGAATGTATGTGTATAGGTATGAGTGTCTGCTCACTTATGCAAACATAGCACTCAATAACTCAAAATACTTTTAGTACCACAACCTAAGGAACACTCTGATTTAATCCAAGTTGACCCTTGCAGACACAATGTTGCTACACTAGATGAAGCAATTCCATTTCAGAAGGCTTTCCTAGAAGTTTTGGGGTTTTTCCCTCAATGTTTTTATTTATTTTTTAGAGAAAGGGGGTGGGAGGAAAGGGCAGAGAGAGAGAGGGAGACACAGAATCTGAAGCAGGCTCCAGGCTCTGAGTTGTCAGCACAGAGCCCGATATGGGGCTTGAACTCATGAGCTGTAAGATCATGACCTGAGCTGAAGTCAGACACTCAACTGACTGAGCCACCCAGGTGCCCCTAGAAGTTTTGGTTTTTAATGATCATCTTTGTGCCTTGTTTTGTTTTTAAGCTAGGCTGTAGTTTTGTAATCAAACTCTGGTTTAGAGATTTTGCTTTTAAAATTCGACGGACTATTTCTGTATCCCTTGAAAGTTGACAGTAGAACTGGCAAAATGTCAAGAACAATTCTCAAAAATGCCAATACAGGATATTCTTCAACAGAAGGAATACATCTTTGGAAGATTCTCTGCCGGAGTTAATTAGTTGTCTTTCAGAAACCTCTCACAGAGATATCTTAGAATCACTTTTATTAGTGGTTTTATCCATAGCATACAAGTCATGACCGGGCTTTTAGTCTGGCCTTAACACAGTGATATCTGTCCTGACAATCCCTGCTCTTTGACTGGAAAAAGGATTTCAAGAAGACTCATTATTAACTCTTGTTATGAGAAATTGGTTCGTCAGCATTGAGTTTAGTATTTGAAATGATATTTTTCTAGTCCTAGAATACAGTTGAAATTCAAAGAAATGCTATGTGTTTGATGGAGTCAGACAGGGTATCAGCCCATGATTCCACTCTGTGGAAGCCCTGGATATTGGTATTTCCCCTTCTGCGCTGCTCTCCAAATTTCCTTACATAAAAGAAGACTTTTAATCAAGGTAAATTCTCTTCTCTGTCAAAATGAGTGAGGCTAACAGATTCTGAAATACCCACTCCCAAAGCAATGTCCTTTTATAGCTCCTGATCCCTTCTCTCCTTGCCTGCCCCCATTCTAGATCCCTTGATGCATGTGGTAGGTGAGATAATATGGGGAACACTTTTTATCTTGAAGAGCTGTACTTATTCTGCAATAATATACTATGTTTAAAGCCATTTCATCAAGGTGTGGCAAACTAAAAATAGCTTCTCCATACATTTCTTTCTGTTCTTCTCTCCTCAGCCTGAGAGACGTGTTCATATTTACTTCCTAAACAATAGTCCTTGCATTTGTTACATTTCTGTTTTAATAACTGTAATGGAAAATGTCTGATAGAAATAAGTAACAGTTATTAACAGTTCATAAGAGAAAATGACATAGCAATTAGAACAACATAGATGTCTGGTGGCAAAATTTTGTTTCCAAAACAAAACAAACAAACAAACAAACAAACAGATATGCCTTACATGTAGTATTAAGTCAAAGATGTGGGAAGGTGGGAAAGGAAAGTCCATATTTTCACTGCAATAATTACCCTAAGTCATCAAGCAAGAGCTGAGCATAATAAAAAATAATTACAGAGCATATTTATGTAATAGGTTTTTTTTTTTTTAAGTTTGTTTATTTTGAGAGAAAAAGAGAGTGATTGGGGTAGGGGCAGAGAGGGAGAGAGAGAATCCCAAGCAGGCTCCATGCTACCAGCACAGAGCCCATCGAGGGGCTCAATCTCACAAACCATGGGATCATGACCTGAGCTGAAATCAAGAGTCAGATGCTTAACCCACTGAGCCACCCAGGTGACCCAATGCTTTTTATTTTTCAATGCATATTCTCAAAAATAATTTCCTTTGATGTACCAAGGTAAGGCAGGAAGGAAAAGCAACTTTTAAAAAACTGTTTCCATTTAATTGGAAAAACTGAGGGCTAGAGAGGTGAAGTGGCTTTCAAATGCCCCACAGTGATGGAAAAGTCAGAACCATCATCTGCTGACTTTAACTTTCCCTATGCACCATCTCTAAGCACACTTGCAGATAGTCTTCCACATCATTAACAAATAATGGTTCATTTGCTCCTGAATTATTAGACCCATATTTCACCCCAGCTCAAAGAAGGCATCAAAGAACTGCAGAACATATGGAAAGAGCAAGGCAGGATCAAGCTGCTGAGTCAGAGAATGGGTAGACATGAAGAGATGCAGGATTGTAGTACAAGATTTAAGTTTTTATCAACAGAACATGTTTGAAAAGAAAATAACCAAATCATTAATGTGATTAATTAATAAGTTTAACATTTATTGGGCACATACTATATGATGACTCCAGAAACAATAATATGTGCTTAGGACACAAGGATGATAGATAGTTCCTTTGGGGGAAACACACTTAAGCAAACATGGAAAAACCACACAGATAAGTCTTCTGGTTCAAAATGAAAATTTGAGTTCTATGCATTTAATTCCCTTCTCTCCCAAATTCACATTTATAGGAATACCTATGCATATATACAAAAACATTCATAAGCATGTATATGGATATATGTGTGTGTGTGTGTGTGTGTGTGTGTGTGTGTACTGTGTATATTTATTCATGAAGTCATGTAAACAGGTATATATGTATGTGTCTATATATATATGTGTCTATGTTCATATGCACCCACACAAGTTAGAAATTTAGATCAGCATAGATAAGAAAGTGAAAAATATACAATGTCATGATGACAGGATCAAACTGTAAGCTAAACTGATAAACCCAATATCTAATAACTGAAGCCATATTACAAAGGGTTATGAATGTATAATCTTATAACAAGGAAAAAGGGAGAGTTTTGGAACAATAAACAAATCACACATGACCAACCATAATTTGTATATATGTCTATATATTATGTTCCTAAAATAATTTATAATGTTAGAATTTTATCCCAGCCACTATCATTATCCACCCTTTCCTGTTAGCTTTATTCTTATTCACTTGGGGTCCTATCCACGTCTGCCTGGTTGATCTTAACCATAGGGCTTACGGTCAATGGGATGTATTCAGTGGTCAGTTTACCAGTTTCAACCTTGGCCCTTAAGAATTGTCTTTTGCTTGGGGCACCTGGGTGGCTTAGTCGGTTAAACATCCGACTTCGGCTCAGGTCATGATCTCACAGTTCGTGGGTTCAAGCCCAGTGTCAGGCTCTGTGCTGACAGCTAGTTCAGAGCCTGGAGCCTGTTTCAGATTCTGTGTCTCCCTCTCTCTCTGGCCCTTCCCTGTTCATGCTGTCTCTCTTATAAAAAAAAATAAAAAACATTAAAAATTAAAAAAAAAAAAGAATTGTCTTTTGTTCTGGGTCACCATGCTCTGGTCCTGTGATACACCATGGGAAGCACATGGGCCAGGTATCTGTTGCCCCAAAAGAAAAGATGTTTGGAGCAATCTAAATCTGACCTATTACCTAGCCCATTCTATCGCAGCAAAGTCACAGCCTGCCCACAAAAGTAAGAAAACTAAGTGCTTGCTATTTTAACCTAGTAAGAAATTGAGGTTGCTTGTCACACATTATTGTAGCAATAATTTACCAATATCCCATGGGTTCTCACTTAGTATACTTGGCATGGGGCACATGCTGTATAAAGTAGGGGTGTTACTGAAGGGAATTTGTTAATAAGAAAATCATGTCCATTGGGAAGAGGGAGGAAAAGCTTGGCTAACTTCAATATGTCACAACTAACTCAAGGGAGAAAAAGTTCAACTATTTTGCAAGTAGCAGCAATGTTTGTTATCATACATTGCTCTTTCCAGTTGTAATGCAAAGCCATGCCAGTCAGGCAAAAGTAGCCTTTGTGGCAGGCAGCAGAGATTGAAGAAGAAGGGTTGGGCAGTGGGGCCAAATTTCAATTTTCAGAAATGGAGAGATGCACAGAGCCTTCTCTGGAGGTATGCCAGATAAGGAGGAGGTCTTGCATACCTCACAACCTGGACATTTTCGCCACCTTGTAAACAAGGACCAGGTGTCTACTAAGGTTAAGTGGCTACATCAAAAACAAATGACAGTCACAAACACAGAAAAAATGCACTTATGATAGAAGAGTATAACTTTATTGCAAGACAAATTCATGTACTTATAACTCTTTTCTCACTCCTCATTTACAAGTGGCACCCTTATCTGGAAAGATATAAGTGCAAAAAAGTTGCACAGATCAACAAGGTTATTATCAGTGGCTTGCTGAAGATGTGTCTCTATTTTATTTGGTGGGTTTTGTGTGTGTGTGTGGCTGCCCATGGCCTGAACCTTGTGACATGAAAGATTTTCCTAATGTCCATCTAGAAGTCATTCACATTGCGAAATTTGGGCTCCCCTGATGATTGCCCAGGTCCTCTCCATCCCTCTGATCCCTGTCCCTGTGTTTCATAGAATTGAAGGATTGCCTTCCATGTGTTGAATCCTAAGCTAGTAAGTAATTTTTCTATCTAGTAATTCAAACATATTATATCTTGGAAAAATGTTCTCACAGTATTGAATATGTGAATGGCATCCTTCCTGTTTGGTCACACTGATACAGTTTTCTAAAATATACATATTTTTATATAACATTGTAAATATAAATGAAAATTCAGCATGGTGCAGTCAAATATATGGGCTCTGTTTACCATCTTGAATAGAAACTTGGAAGCGTTTCCAGAATCTAATGAACAAAATTGACAATGGATTATATATGGGAGAAATTTAAAGGTTTTGTTTTGTTTGGGAGCCTCAGGGATAAAATTATATCAGAAAAGTACATGTAGTGAGAACTAAAAAGAATTCTTTATACTCCTAACATTTAATGACCAAATAATGGAAAAGACTACTTAAGAAAGTTTAAAAGAAATATTCAAGATTTTAAGGAGAAAAATTAAGATACTGCACAGTCCTGGAAACAAGAGTTCAGAAAATAAAAGGTGTAACGAAAAGTGGTAAGTGCTGTTGAAAAATGGGTATGATAAGAATTGAACTGGCCATCAGATTGGAATGTTGAATAGTCCTGGTGATCTTGGGGAGATCATTAGCAGAAAGGGGTGTAGGCCAGATTGCACTGTTAGAAAGTGAATGAAATAGGATTGAGTGGAGACTGCAAAAGTCAACAGCCCTTTTGGGAATTCAGTCAGCTTGCCATCTCTTTCTCCTATATTCTGATAATTTGTTCACTTGACTATCTTCCCCAGAGGCAGTAAGATCTTGAGGGTGGGCACAATGTCTTTAACTTTTATATCACCAGCATCTAGCACAGAGCCTGGCACATGGTAATCGTCCATTAATGTTCCTAAATGAGTGAATTACCAGCTTTGGTGGCTGTAAGCACCATGTTGACAGATATTTATACCATCTTTGGTAAAGGAGCCAGGCAAAGCATGATCCCCCTGGAGAGAGTTCTCTAAAAGCCTTAGCAAAGCTTTTCTGTGCAACCTGGAATAGATGGATTGCCAGAGCTACAGTCTGCAGAAACTGCAAGGGTAATTTTAGGTCATCAAGATGTCATTTCCCTAAATGGAATAACTAGTCTCTTGCTGGTTGGAAATCAAGTGTATTCTTGTCAGAGAGCTTTCGGTGCGGATACTGGTGATGGCCTTGCTGGTTTGAACTGAAGCTTTTAGCCCTCATTCTATAAGCATTAGATTTGGATCCACATTTAAAATGGAAAATGCTATTTAAAAATATCTGATAGCCCATTAAAGTTCATCGTTCTGTCATCTTACCATCTCCTCTCAAAAGGAAGTGCCGGGCTGTGCTCCTCTCTGCTGGAAGCTGCTTTTACAGTGACACAGCACACAAAAGCTGATTGTCTCTTTTTGAAGGGGTAAGATCTTCCCATCTCTGGATAGGTCACTTTTTAGAAAGCATTGTTCCAATTCAGCTAATTTCAGTCTGATCATTTTCTTCTGTTCAATCTTCTCAAAAAGCATCCATTTTGCAACTCTGAATTCCATTCTGATTTTTCTTAGGTTTCATCTCTCATCAAGTTACTTTTTTCTTTGTTGCCTTTTCCAGCCAATATTAATGTAGTCCTATACCCACATACATATATTTGAATATATATATTTGTGTGTGTTTCTCTATATATGTATGTGTTTTGCAAGCATTTTCATACATGTGCATATTTTATCATAACAGAGATTAAAATGAATAGATGGATTCATCTGTCTATAAATCATGGCATGGTGGCCATGTGCCTCTGACACCCCAAAGAAAGTAGGTTTAGTGTTTATCTCCTTATTTTTTCTCCTGTTTTGAATGAACAGAGCAGGAGACATTATCTATATTTAAGGCTTCTCCTAGGTTTGACGAATTTGCTAATGTCCCCTTTGTTTCAGTCTGACATGAGGGTCCAAGACTGATATTGTGGATAATAACCTCAAGGACAGAAGTATACTTAAGATGGTGACACCCTGGATTCAAACAAAGTAGCTAGCTCTCTTCCCCTCCTTCCCCTTTCTCATCCCTTCCAACTTCTATTCCATCTAAGATGTTTAAATGTCCGTTCCATTATATAGACTCAAGATTGACACTGAGACATCTCTTCCTGTTCAATTCATAAGCCTTTCTCCATAATGTTTCTCTGACCATTATATCCATAGGGATCTCTCCTCACTCTGGAATCACTCAGCTCTAATTTACCAAGGTCTCTGCCCTTCACATGCCATGTAGACATTTATTTTTTAATAGTATATGGCTGCATTCTAATCTTTTTAGGATCAAAGATACTAATTATTTTCAGCTCTGTTTTTCTATCAGCCTTAGAGAACACCTAGACATAGTAGGTGTTCAATCAACACATTTTGTTGCATTTGTTGGTTCACTGACTAGATCATCTTTTAAAATTCTATTTTTAAAAGTCTGATTGTGGCCTTCAATTTTACATAACCTTTAGTTAAATGGCTCTTCTCCTAGGCTACCAGTTTGGGCTGATCCCTTAAGACCCTCCTCAAGAACAAATTTGTTTTATTTCAAAATGGCAGACAATATTTGGTTGTAACTTTGATAATCATTAAGATAATATAGAACCACCTATCTGAAGGTCTCAAAATAATCCAAATATTTGTGGAGTAATTAATGATTTCACAGAACATCTCACTCATAAGATCTTATTTTGTTTCACAATTATTTACAGCAAGTATGTAAGCCAGGTATTACTCCATATTAGAGAAAGGTGAAATATTTTAACTTGATGAATGTCACAAAGCCAGCAAAAAGCAAACTGGAACTGGAAACCTAGTTTACTGACCCCAGGATTAGTGGGGTTTTGTTTATTTGTTATTTGCTTATTTCCCTTCTACCAAAGTGTTCCCTTGGATATTTAAAATTTTTGTGTGCTCCTTCACTTGTTTCCTAGAAATTAGGGCATTCATATTGTTTTTATTTAGTTTTGTACTCTAATGTGGTAACTCTGTCTTCTGTGGCTGTATAAGAGTTTTTCCCAGAGTGATTTTTTTTTAGCAAATTTGTAGCATGATATTTTAAACAGAGTCCTTCAAATGAAATTTTAAAAGGTTGGCATGTTAGGGCTGACCTTTACACAGAGTGAATCCAACTTGACATTTCCCATGCTTTAAGATGAGACTTCTCCATGATTGCTTCCTTTCCCCACCCTGCCTGCCTTAATTATTCCTAATCTCTTACACTAAAGCTCTGCTTAAGTGAACTCCACTGTACCTACTAGTGGCCTCCCAGAAGAGTGGGTCAAAAGCAATTACCATTACAAAGTGATTGGCTTTTCTTAGTAGAACCAAGACTTATAGGAAGAGTACTTTTACTGACTTTCTGTGGCCGAGTTAGTGCAGAAAGGCTCCCCTGCAGAGCCTGGCACACAAAGCAAGCTCCCTAGATATAGTGTTATCAACTTAGTCCTTGAATTCTCCCAGTCTAAGAAAGATACTAACCATCAAAAGCAGGATGAGGGTATATCTATGCCCTGGATTCCCCCACAAATATATGTCTAAACAGAACCTCAGAATGTAGATTTTTTTGGAAATAAGATCTTTGCAAATGTAATTGGTTACAATGATGTCATATTGTTTTAGAGTGAAACCTAAATCAATATGCCTTGCCTCCTGAAGAGAAGAGGAGATACTCTTCTCTGACACAGCAGAGATAGGGATACTGACACAGCAGGAAAGTGGCCATGTGAAGATGGCAGCAGAAATTGGAGGGATACACTACAAGACAAGGAATGTTCAGGATTGTAGACGCTAGGAAATACTAGACGCTAAGAAAAATGCATGGAATGGATCCTCCCTTTGAGCCTTTAGACCATGACTCTGCTGATAACCTTATCATGGACTTCTGCTTCCAGAATTGTGAGAACATATATTTCTGTTGTTTTAAGCTACTTGATTTGTGATAATTTGTTACCGCATCCCTAGGAAATGAATATAAACTTCCATGTTTCCTAGACTTGTGTTTTCTTTGAGGGGATAGCATACCTACAAAACCCAGTCTTATGGCAGTGATGCCTTCATAGTTTACATGTGGCTCAGCCAACTCAGGGAGCAGACTCTGGTGAACTATTGTGGTCAGTATAGTGACCATGGGGAGGTATAATTTGAGATAAGTTTGAACATTAAGTGGAACATAGAAAATTATAAAGAGTGGAGGGGAGAGACATTCTAGGAAGATGACTCATGTTTTATACTGAATTTAGGGGAGTGGGTGGGGACCATGGAGAGCCCTACACTAAGGATAGGTACAGGTTTTTGGATTCCACATTTAGATGAGATGGGGGCATCGATGGTTGCAAAACCCTGAGGAAAGGCATTAATCACTCTTTTACTGATTATTTTTAAATTATTTATTAAAACTTTTTAATGTTTTGATTTTATTTTTGAAAGAGACAGAGCATGAGAGGAGAAAGTGTGGAGACAGAGGGAAACACAGAATCTGAAGCAGGCTCCAGGCTCTGAGCTGTCAGCATAGAGCCCAGTGCGGGACTCAAACTCACAAACTGTGAGACCATGACCTGAGCCAAAGTCAGACTCTTAACCTACTGAGCCACCCAGAGGCTCCAACTCTTTCACTGATTATTGATAAGGTTCCTTTTCATTCTGTTTCCAGTATATTTAAAGCTGTACAGAAAAAAAATGAAAAAAATTAAAAATTACAAAAAGACTGTAGGGAAGTCTATATTACTTAGTGGGAAGAAAAAAGAAGCCCCAGCTTTGATTTTTTTCCCAACACTTCATTTCAAATGAATCACTGTCAGTTCTTGTCAGTCTGCTTTCATTTGGTACATTCAATGAAAGCCTAGTGTCCTGTGAAAGTATGCCTCAGCCTGGCATGCTGTGAGATAGCCATTGAAAAACTGATTATTCTGGACTTTCTTGCTGGAAGGACTGTTTTCTTGGGAGACTATTCCTGGTGGGTCTTCCAGGCCAGGTATCCAGGTGAGTTCTGCTGCTGTACACTATCTTGGTTGAGTATCAGGATGTGTCCTGTGCACCAGAAGTGTGTGTATGTTCACATGTCACCTTCCAGAAAGTGAAGCAAGCCCAAGTGTAAGGCCTTCTATTACATTAAGGACACTATGATAAGTGTTCTTTGAAGGACACAGTGATAGTGCCTTTGGTGACAATCAAGCAAATTCTGGATTTGGCTTTTACTTGTAGACTGTGACCACTTTGAAGGCATTTACTTCATGGATACCTGAGGCCAACACAATTGATTGGGTCAGAAAAAGAATGGGACATGAGGGGCACCTGGGTGGCTCAGTCAATTGAGCATCTGACTCCCACCTAGGTCATGATCTCACAGTTCAGGAGTTTGGGCCTCTCATCAGGCTCATCCCCAGCATTGGCTCTCTGCTGTCAGTGGCAGAGCCTGCTTCGGATCGTCTATCCCCCATCTACTCCTCCACTTCCCCCACTATCTCAAAACTAAACATAAAAAGAAAACTTTTAAATTTTTTATGTTTTATTTATTTTTGAGTGAGAGAGAGAGAGACAGCATGATCAGAGGAGAGTTAGAGAGAGAGGGAGACACAGAATACGAAGACAGGCTCCAGGCTCTGAGCTAGCTGTCAGCACAGAGCCCGATTCGGGGCTCCAACCTACAAACTGTGAAATCATGACCTGAGCCAAAGTCGACGTTTAACCAACTGAGCCACCCAAGTGCCCCAAAAAAGGAAACTTTTTAAAAAAGAAGAATGGAAAGTGAGATTACACAATACTGTTTATTTTCTGCACTTTGATTTTGTTAGCTAATTGATAGATTTTCCATCGATAATGAGATATTTTAAGTGTACGGAAGTTTCTCTTTTAAACATTTATTTCATATTCAATAAGTACATAATAATATCAAAAGGTCCAGAAGTGAATAGATTAAATAAGATTAGTAATATTCACAATGCCTGACACACAGTAGAGGCTTGATAACCATTGAATGAATGAATGATTGAATCAGTGAGTGAGTGAATGAAGTAACACATCTAATTTTCACATATAATTCTGACCACAAGTGTTTTCTATATATATTTTAAAATATGTGTTTTCATAAGGCATTTTGCTAGATAGGAATGTGTTCAATTTTTTAAAAAAAAATTTAACATTCATTTTTGGGAGAGAGAGTGTGAGTGAGGGAGAGACAGAGAGAGAGGGAGACTCATTTTTGACATGAGGTTGATTAGAGAGTTATATGAAAATGCATAAGACCTAATTCCTTCTCTTAATTCAAAATCTGGTGGGTAGCTGGGTTCTAGTAAATTTAAAAAGTTGCTATATAGTATGATATGTAATAGACTATTCTATCTGAGGGACAATCCAGGGACCAAGGATAGAGACCAACCAGCACTATTTCTTCCCTTAGGAACTCACATGTTGGATTTGCTAGAGAAAGATAAGTAAAAGTACATTTATAATAAGCTTCATTGTACTCTATGGTAAAAGAAGGATAGGATGGTAAGTAGGCCCAGAGAAAGGAGTCTCTAACACTGTTTGGATCACACACAAAGATGCTGGTAGACGTTACTAAACAAAGATTTAGTTATCCAACTGGTGTTCAAAATGGAACAAAGCCCAGGCCCAGTAACTAGCATGGGACCTACAATTAAGGATGAAATGATGTCAAGTTCTAAGTAGTGGTCTAGGGGTCTTTAATTATTTTCAGTAGTGAAATGACCCCCAAATGACTTCTGTGATATCAGCTGTATGGAAAGAAGGCCAATAGAGGCTTAGATAAGCATGATCTTTTGATACGGTTTAAAATGTTCCAAGGAAGGCCCTGATATCATCTTGAATCTGCCTCAAACACTAATTGTATTTTGTAAATCTTTTGCCATTTCCTACATTGCACCTGCTACCAATCCCTGCCCTAAATTTCCATGAAGATTCTCACTTCCCCCTTCCTGATGAAAGTTAATAAATAAGATGACAGTGTTCTCACATTGATACAGGAGGAAAAATATGAATTGATTGTCTGGGAATATTTTTTTCTGCAAAAGAAAGGCTCCATAGAGGAGAGACTTGGCAGGAGGGATGGTTGTGACTGTCAGCATTTTAGAAAGAAAGCTGTCATACTGTATAGTTGTTTAGGAGGTGTAGTATCAAGGGTGAAAACACAGTGGTCAGTTGACTGCAAACTTGCAGTGCTAGAAATGCATTCTCTATGCCTCTAGGCTTAGCCAACCCTCACAGACTTCCAGGATTATATTTTTAATTTTCATGGCCTAATTTAGGAATTTCTTTTGGAAAATGATGTTTCTGAATCGTTTAATCCCTATTATTAATGCGTGACCCTCTATTCCTATATTTTAATTATATGTTATAGACAATGTTGCAGGGGTATGCACATTATTGTAGAACCAGGAGAGGGGACTGTAATTCCACAGAGAGGAATGATGTTTGCTTAAA
Source organism: Crocuta crocuta (assembly GCF_008692635.1). Classification (NCBI taxonomy): domain Eukaryota; kingdom Metazoa; phylum Chordata; class Mammalia; order Carnivora; family Hyaenidae; genus Crocuta; species Crocuta crocuta. Next base: position 7,680,039 of record NW_027531902.1, read on the forward strand.
AAGCATAAAGCATTGTTAGGCCAAAATAAATTATCAATAAGTATGTCACAAGGAGTTAAATTACAGCAACTTGCTCACCACATTATTTTGTACAGACAATATTAAAGAGTTCTATAATGTGATACTTTGTGTGGAGTAGACAATTGTGGACTGTATGTCTACACAGTTGTGAGTGTGTGTGCGCCCCCTAAAGCTTTGGGAATGAGAGCACTGTGCATTTAAAATAGCACAAAGCAAATACACAAGCCGACACTGTGCTTCAGTCCCCCAAATTTCCACTCAAGTCCTTTCCATTCATCATTGAGATATTTCCAAGGTAACTTCAATCTCAAGTCACAGGCCTTTGAAAATCAGAGTCAGTTGCTGGAATTTCTAGGGAGAACTGAACGGGCCACCATTCTGACATGCCACTTTCTACAAGGAGGTGAACAGGAAGCCAGCACTGCGAGAGAGTACTGTAGGGTGTACTTTGTCAGGTGAGGCTATAGGAGATTAACAAGAACCTAACTGTCCCTCTGGTTTTACCCTCAGCTGTATACCTTCATCATGGATTCCCCACAGGCCTGTGCGATCCATACAGAAATGCGTTACAGCTAGATTCCACAGAAACCATCTCCCTCCACACCAAACAGAATACAACTCCGAGGAAGAGCCAGTCTGACTTTTTCCGTCCTAGATAATTGAGGTTCAGGCCTTAAATTACACCTTTAAGTCATCTTATGTGATCAGTGTAGCTAGCATTTGTTTTAGTTCTTTGGAGCTGTTATAACAAAATACCACAGACTAGGTGGCTTATAAAAAAAAAAAAAAAAAACAGAAATGTATTCCTCATGTTTTCAGAGGCTGGGAAGTTGAAGATCACGGTACAGATAGCTTAGTCAAGTCCAAGATCAGTGTCTGGTGAGGGCCTACTTTCTGATTCATAAATGGCACCTACTCACTGTGTCCTGCCATGGTGACAGCTCTGTGGGATTTCTCTTATAAAGGTGATAATGACCTAATCATCCCCAAGCATCCCACCTTTCAATATCATGACTTTGGGAATTAAGATTTTAACATATGAATTTGGGAAGACAGCAGACATTCAGGCCACAGCAGCACTATCTGAAAGTCACTTTATCATACCCTAAATACCCCTGAACACAGCGGATATAGCTATTTCTTTCCCATCTCAAAAACTCTGCTGCCTAAGTGTTACATCTCGTTTGTGGTGTTGATTTTTCCTAGTGACTACATATATTTAAAATATATATATATATTGCCTTTAAATTGCCTGTTTTGAGGTATTGCAATAGACTATTCCAAATCACTTCCAGATTTTTAGGCTTTCCCTTGAACTTTTAAAAAGATTTTATTTAAAAAAGAAAAGAAATAAAACTCTCTTTCCATCATCTGAGAATGAAAGGAAACAACATAGAAAGAAGAGAAGATTTTGTAAACATAAAAAAATATAAATGCAAAGAAATTTCTTTGTTGTTCTATACTTTAGAATAACATGGCATTACTCTTACCCTTACATTGGAAGAATGTAATCTCACAGAAGTTTGTTGCCCCATGCTTTAGGATCATGGTTGTAGAGATCAAATGATTTCTGAGGTTCTATAACAATTTTCAGAACCTTCATATTTCTTATCATTTGCAGAGCTGCAGAATATCAGTGAGGAATTTTGTTATGTCTTTGAATAGTTTCCTACCTCTTTACTCCTGGAACAATCAATATCTGACTAGGCTCTGAGCTCCATGAAACACACCATGATTTCCAAACTCACTCCATCTTTCTAGTCCCAATTCCAGCAGAGTGTCCAGGATTGTTTTTTAAACAGTATTTTTTTTTTTTTGAGTGATTGAAGCAATCACTCAGTGTGATTTACTTGAGTAAATGAAGCAATTCTGGAGATGGATGCTAACTGTAGAAAAGGCAAATAAAGGGATTCTGGGAGAGTGAAACCAAAAAGGGTTAGATAGGGTGGCCATCTTAGGAAAACAGACATTGTGGTCAAGAATAGGGAGTTCCCTATATTCACTTCCCAGAAAGTTTCTTATGTTTTGGAACTGTTTTAAATACCTTGGAGTAGAAAACACCTCTCCTAGTGTGATATGTTTTGTTTTTGTCTCTTGTGTGTGGGTCAAATCTCACTTAGTTAAAACTTCCTTCAAAAAGCCTTAAAGAGGAAATTGCTACACTTCTGTCCTTTTTAAAATCTGTTTTTGGGAGTGCTTGTGTAGCTCAGTTGGTTAAGCATCCAACTGGTGGTTTCAGCTCAGCTCATGATCTTATAATTCATGAGTTCATGCCCTGCATTGGGCTCTGTGCTGACACTGTAGAATCTGTTTGGGATTCTCTCTCTCTTTCTCTCTCTCTCTCTCTCTCTCTCTCCCTGCATCTCCCTCACTTGCTCTCTCTCTTTATATATATAATATATATATAATATATATATTATATATATGTATTATTATACATATATATAATACATATATATTTCCTATTGTTGTTGAAATACTGTCTTTATGTCTAGTGAATATGACATCTTCCTGTGTGTCATCAAGAAAAGTCATTATCTTTTGGTTTAATGTGTGATCTGATCATTAATAAGAGTGTTGATGAAACTCAGCTTGTGATGAACTCTAGCCTTCAATCTAAAGTTGTTCACATTCCTGAAGCACCACCTCAAAAGACCCCAGAGACCTCAGAGATGTAGTAGACTCATCTTCAGGGAGTCATTGAATCAATTTTTTTTTTTGTTAATGTCAAAACTAAGAATTTAATTCGGTAGGCTGTAGGTGTAAACACACTATCCATCAACTTCATGATTTAGTCACATCTTAAGCCTTTTTAATAGTTAGGTTTTACCAATTTTTTATTTTAGCCACCATGGGGGAGAGATAGACAAGGAAATGTGTTTACTTGCATTATCCCATTTTATTCTATCAGTAGATACACACACACAATATCAATTTGATTATATATATATAATTTTAAAAATATTTACTTATTTTTGAGATAGAAAGAGCTCAAGCAGGGGATAGGTAGAGACAGAGGCAGAGAATCCAAAGCAGTCTCCAGACTCTGAGCTGTCAGTCCAGAGCCTGACATAGGGCTTGAACTCATGAACCTCAAGCCGAAGTCAGATGCTCAACTGACCAAGCCACCCAGGTGCCCCACATTATCCTAATTTTAAGGAGATGAAGATCACTGGGTTAACAGATAACAAGCTCTTTGTCTTTAATTCCCTTTTTCTCTTTCTCCTCTTGTCTTCCATTCCTCTCTCCATCTTTCTGTCTCTCTTCATTTTTACTCTCTCCGTTTGCTTTCCTCTGACTCATTGTGCCTTTCAACTTTTCATCTCTCCCTCCTTCTGGCCTCCTCTTTCTCACTCCATTTCCATCTCTGTACTTCTCATTCTTTTTCTCCTCTCTTTCTTTTCATCTCCTTCATATTTTCTTAGAATACCTGGAATGAGAACTCAAACCAGGAGGAATCTCTCTCCTTTCTGTCTCATTCCATGGTAAGAGAGAAGTAGACTTTGGACTTTTCCCAAACACTTCTACTTATACCCTTAGAGGAGAGGAGCCTTGGGTTTAGGAAATAAGAGAATCGTCATGTTTTAGTGTGAATCATTTTCTGTAAATGCCCTTAACAATCCCCTTCTTCTTGGCATATATTTCCCTGTAGTCCATGGAGAGATGCAGGTTAGCATGACCCAGATTCAGGAATCTCAAGAGATTTGGATGTGAGTTAGTGTCCATGATTTTCAGCTGTCAAACTCTGCTGGCATCAGAAGACCTGGGCTTGAGAACTGTTTTAGTTTGTGGGCCTGTGCTCTTTTTCTGTAATGTGGGCATGGTATCTCCTTTCCCTACTTCACTGATGTGTTCTGAGGATCAGATTAAATAGCACAGAAAAAGCATTAATTGTAAAAGGAGAAAATGATCATGCAATTGTATTATGCTTGATAGATCATTATATAAGAACAAAAAAAGTCATTAAGAGAAAGAAAAAGTACCCCTCAATGGGGAGAAGTTATTGATGATACACCTGTTCAATAAGGACAACTATCTAGAATATATAAAGCACTCCTAAAAATCAATAATAACAAGGTAGAACACTGCTGTAGAAAATATGCAACAATGTGAACACGTCTCCTCAAAAGAAGAGTTCCACATGGCCAGGAAACAAATGAAAAAGGGGCTTCACTTTATTAATTGTTTGGCACTTCACAGACTATGTCCAAATTGTAAATAAATGGATGAAAATATTATCAGTTGGAGATCATTTAATTAAAATGTGATACCACTAAAATCTCATTAAAATTTCTATAATATAATAATAATGATAATAATAATTCCATAAAAACTTCAAGTTGATGAGTATGCAGGGCCACTGGGATACTTCTCACACAATGATGATGATGGTGCACATTTCTACAGCCACTTTAAAACACTGTTTGGTAGTATCTACTACAATTGAACACTTGTACACTCTAGGACTCAACAATTCACTTCTGAAATTTTCCTATAGAAATTCATATATAATTTTTCACCAAACGACATGGACAAAAATGTTTGCAGCACAACTATTCATAATGCTACAAATGAGTAATTAACTAAATGTTCACCAACAGAGGAATATACATTGTGGTTCATTTACAAAATGGCATGCTACACAGCAATGACACTGAATGTACTAAAACTCCATGCAACCATGTGAGTGACTGTGTAATGATGACTGAAGGAAGAAAGACACAAAAGAGTTAATATCAAGTGATTTCATTTATATAAAATTCCAGATCAGGCAAATTAATTGTTGTTAGTAGAATACAGGATAATTTTCTATTACCTCCTGGGATGGAGGGTAGTGACTGTTGAGGGACCATAAGGGAGAGTTCTGTTGTACTGCTAATATTGTTTTCTTGAGCTGCATAGCTGGTTACAAAGGTGTATTGAATTCTGAAAATTCAACTGGCTGAATACTTATGGTACTATTCTATATGTCTATTATACCTTGATATAAAAGTTGAAAACAGTATCCCTTAGGTTGTCTTGAGATTCAGAAATGAGGGGAAAAATTTTTTTTCCAGTAGAAATGCATTCTATTTGTCAGAAATTCTGTGCATAGCAAAGAGAAATTACAATCTGTTCCTGGTTAAGGAACAAGTTCAGACTAAGAAAAAAATGATATAGATTTGAATTCAGTGGAGAAGAATCAAGGAATTAAAGAAAAGAGAATATTTATGGTATAATCCTGGATTTATGTGTAAACAAGGCTGAGTAGAAAAGTGGCTGGCACAAAGTTTTGGTGGAATTCCAATTTAAATAGTTTGTTCTTAATTCTAAGATATTGAAAGAGTTTGATCTCTTACCACAGGAGGGGGGAAAAACAGAATGATAGGACTGCATGTGTGATCTGAAGTCCAACATGGAATGAAGGGGAAAGGTGAGATGGGAGTAAGGACAGTTGGGTGCAAAGAATAAAGCCCTTGGTCATGAACTTACTGAGGTCTATGAATTCTTTTTTATTAAACAAGACTATCATGTGTTATGACAGAAATTAAAGTCAACATCTGTTCTAAGGGTTCTAACTGGAATTTCATTATCAGTTTATGTATTTGTCCACATACACCACATATATGTTCAGGGAGGAATCTTAACTATGCTCACGTTAATATGTGGGAAAAAAACTATGATTTTTGTTTTTTAAAGCATCGTTAAAAAACCTGGCGGTCTTCTCTTCCTTCTCAGCCAAAATGGAGTAGTAGATTGCACTCCATTTATGAACCGGCAGTACGTTAACTTGCAGCGTGGGTAGGATTACCATAAATTAAGGCAAAACTACAACGCTAAGCAAAAGAACAGAATGTGTTTGGCAATGGGCTATCCTTGACTTTGTAATCATTTGTTTTAGTTCTAATCTGCACATTCCAGTAATCTGCCAGCCAAAGAGGCTTGTGAATTAGCAAGGTTTAGCTGTTTATAAAACACATGCATAAATATATGCAGGGACTGTGTTTGAACACAGGGTGTGCATTTATGTGTGCAGATGCATCTGTGTGGGAATGGGCAGAACGCTGGATGTCTTGAAGGGAATGTGAATGTGTGGGTCTGTTATTGTGTTGAGTGGGTATGTATGTCAGTGTGTGAGGGGGAGTTGGAGTTGTAATGCACACAGTTGTGCTGGCAAGAATTTTCTCATGAAGAATTGACACTGCCAGAGGTTTGTGCAATTGCTGCCTAGTCTACTCAACCACAATCAGTGTAATCATGGAGAAGACAGGGATCTTTGGGATCTTTTGTAGAAGATGTCACAGCAAGAAGAGGTGGTGTGCTCAGAGCCACATAGATAATAGAGAACTACTCCTGAAAATAATGATAGAATAATGGAATTTTTAAGTCCATTGAGTAACTCTGGCTCTGAGAGTTGTAATCAGATGCAGAAGTCAGTAGTTGGAAGGTAGATAGTTTTCATCCAAAGTACTCTCAGTGTCACTGTCTTTATTTGTTTTGGTGTGGTAAAATGATGGCCATTGTCCCACTTGCCAGAGCCTCAAGACTAAAGACTAAAACACAGGGAAAATATAAGGAGATATTTTGGGATGCTTATTTAAGAGATCCTGGTATTTACAGGTGTGCACATATCACTATCCCTGTATGTGTCTATACATGGCCTTAGGTATACAGAACTAAGTGGTAACAATATACTATGAAGTCAGTAAGAGACCTTCCTTCCATGCTTACTTATGCATTAAGTTCTCCTAATAAGAGGAAGCAGATTTTTCTTCTCTGCATGACAGGGGTTAGCAATTGGTCTTCCTAGGAAGCTTAGAGTCATCTGGAGGGGTAAGAAACTTGATTTTTAGAACCTTTCCAAAGAAACAGGGCTGAAAACTGGAGAAACAAGGGAATGTGAGAAGAAACAGGAATGTGGGAAGTATAAAAAAGAGAAAGACTCATGAGCTAAGTTTCACTGTTGCCGAATTTGCTGAGCATTGACTGTGTGTATGTGGTGTGTGTGTGTGTGTGTGTGTGTGTGTGTGTGTGTTGGGCATGTACACACATGAACACATATTGAATATATAAATTACCAGCACATTTTCTCTGTTGTGAAGTATTTAAGTGCCAAGATATAGGTGGTTCTTGGAAGTACTTACAGAACATATGCTGTGCTATTCCACCATCTGTAGCCTAGGACTTTGGACCAGATTCTGTTGCTTTGCTTTGGGGCAAGGAAGAAAGAAATGAGCAGACTTCTCCCTCATCTGTGACTCCTCTGCCCAACCAGCTGAGTCCTATGACTCTAACCTTGCATGAGTCTAGTTCACGCTTCTCCCTGGGGTGCACTTGAAACTTGATGTTTGAAGTTAAGAAATGGCTCTGTTCTCACCTGAGGAGGGAAATATAACTCTTACACACAACTCTGTGAAAGCAGTTGTACTCAACAGTGTTTTTGTCCAAATTCTTCAAATATGCCATGCTTTTTTCTTCATGAATTCCACTCCTAACTGCAATTGCCTTGATGATATAGTCTATCTAAAACTAATATCATCACTGTCTACCTATACTTTTGCAACAGAATCTAAAATCTTAATTTAGCTACATCAAACTGTTCATGGCCAGGTTCTGTCTACCTTTGCTGACTCATGTCTCACTATTATTATATCTGTTCTGTTGCCCCTAACACTTGGATGTGTGTGAAGTTATACCAATTTGCCACTCTCTAGGATGCCAGATATGTTATTTCTTCTGCCTGGAGGGATGAAGGGCAGTAGACCTCCCTCCTACCATCCCCTGCTCCACCAAGCCCTGATACTACCACACCAGGCTCTTATAACACTGTGAGGCTTCAAGCTCTCCTGGTGAGCCATAGAAAGAGAAATCTTTTTATTTGTCCTCTAAAGATAAGGAGGCTCTTTTTTATGAGAACACCGAGAAGAAAATAGAAAAAAAAAACATGTAACAAAACATAGATTTTATTAAATTATACAAAATGGGCTCCTTATGAAAATAACTTGCCCCGAAGGACTTAGCTATCCCAGTTTTCTCCAATCCTGCCTTGGCTGAACCAGGGAATAAATAGACTTCCTGAGACCTTGGCCAGTATTCTGCTACTGTCTTGGGAGGTTTTCTCCTTCGCTCTAGGAGACATTGCTGATTCATATTGCTTTGTTCTGGAAATTTGAAAAGGGCAATCAGATGTTACACTGCATGATTTTTCATCTCCATGCTCTCACAGAGGGCTGCAATGAGGGCATTGAGTGAGGTGACCGCCAGGATTAGCCCTCCCTGGGTCTCTTTCCCTAGCATCCTCCCTTGCATCCCTAGTTGATTTTTAGCACTTGCAGCTGAAACTTTGCTTTTCACACACCCTCAGGATGATTCTGGCATGACAAGACTTGGAGTAGAGGAAGCACACTTCGTAATTAATTACGATATGGGACCTCTTAATGACGCAGCTTGTCAGATGGCAGCAGTGATGTGAATGGAGACTTGAAGCACCACTTGTGGGGTGATAAGCTTCATTCAGCTCTTGGCTGTCTCTTGGTTGCCATGGCAACATCCTTGCTGTAGGGCTCTGTGTCTATGTGAGGGGTTGCAGGAACGAATTTATGGCAGCCTTTGGGAGTCAGGCCTCAGGCTGAAGGACCACTCTCCTAAACCCCGAGGGACAGTCGTTTCTCTGCTATATCACTAAAAAGGGAGAATGCAACATTGCCATTTTGAAGCTATTGGTTTGTATGGTTAGAAGTCGTACTTGAATGCTAGGTTGTGAGCAGTTGGGAAGGGGAAAAGAAGAACAGGGACTCTCAGCAGCTCAGGCCTGGCATTAGTGGCGGTGAGGAGAGAGCTCTGGCTTCAGACAGTAAATAACTTGGGAAGCTTTGATGCACTGAGGTTTTGTCTGGAATGCTGGGTGATGGTGCAGAGCTGGCTTTCTAATTCGTGTTTGCCCTGTGCTGGTGGTTTTCTGGATGGGTCCTGTCTCTTGCTCGCTTTCATACATTTATATGAACTCTATTTCTTTTTCTAGTCCATGGGAATCCCCTCTGCATTCCAGCTCTTTGCAGGGCCATGTTTTCTGAGCTGATATTTTTTGTTTAGATTATTGAAGTACAAGTGACAATTAAACTCATATATATTTAAGGTGTACAGCTTGATGTCTTGGCATATATACATGTTGTGATATGAAGTCTGTGGGGATATCTGCAAGGCATGTTGAGGGTGAGCTCTTTGCCTGGGCAACAGGGTGGCCTCTGCATCATGCTCCCCCTCATTGTGACCTCTCTCCTAATGCAGGATGCCTGTACTTTAAAATATTTAGAGACAATTTATTTACCCAATTCCTGTTAGGGAGAGCATTATAAGAATTTGGAAAAATATTTTAAGTATTTCGAAATAGGAAGTGGTATTCAATAAGAAGGGGCACAATTAGTGAATAATGGTGTTAAGACAGGTTTCTAAGGACAGTGACAACTGCTACTTGGAGGACATTCCTTTCACTCCATGCCGTGAGATAAGGAGGGGATGCAGGTCAGGTTTTGGATTGCTCCATGTACAGCAAGGAGCAGAATTAGAAATTCAGGAACATTCCAGAATGGAGGCAAGGATTGTATAGTAATCTAGGGGCTAGAAATAGGGATATGTGATAGGTTACAGTCCTGCCTAATGCTTCCTTTAGATTAGTCCTCTGTTCTCTTATTAATTAATCTTTGGTATGTTACCCAGTGTACTTTTCATAAGCTGGTATAACAATAATGACACCTTCTAAATCTGTATAATGTGAAGTAGTTTGCTTTTCATTATCTCATTTATACTAAGCAGGTCAAGATGGTTTTGCCTGTTTTCTAGATGAGGACATATTGGGCGTGTTTTCTAGATAAAAACACCTAATTTCAATGAGTGTTATGCCCAAGTGTAAAAATCTATTTACATGGACATTCTCAGGCATAAAAATTAAATTAAATTTATGTATAACTTATTTTTTCAGCAGCATATATTCTTTTTTAAAAGAATAAAAGTGCCTACACCTAAGATAGCACAGGCACAGGAAAATTCACGTTATAGGGTTGTGTATCATAGAAGGCAAGGGTCACCTTCCACACAAGGATTAGCTTCAAGTCTAGTGTGGAATTTATTAGTGTATCTCTGCTCTTCTCATCTGCACTCAAACACTGTGAATCCTACCTTCTTGTTCACTGTCAGCCCTCCCCTGAAATTCTTATTCTGGTCTCTTCAAGTCTCAGTCAGTATTTCTTGTCTTGTAATTAGGAAAAAAATGATATGTAGATCCTGGTCTTGGGAATAAGGTTCTCAATCTCATAGATTAATTTGGTACTCTTTTCAGAGTACATATTGCTTTCTAGAAAAGGGTTTTAGGGAAAGTATGCTAGAGTCAACCTGCTGCTGACAGAGTGAGTCAAATATTAGAAGATTGCCCTGCTTTTGGTGACTGGCTGGTACAGCACCCACAAAGCTTGCCCTAAGCAGCACCGTTAGGTTTTACATGTCATTTTAGAACAACCTTGCTTGCTAGAAGTTTCATATTTACAGACACTACTTTTACCTTCAGGTTCTCCAATTAGGTTATAGACAGGAGGTCTCAAAATATCTCTCAAAAACCATAAAACTTGAATGCTTTCAGAGTCTTTTATGAAGAGGGCAAGATATAGTGAAGACAATGAGAACTGTGGCAGATATGCAAAATGTATTTATGTATAAAGCTCTGCACCTTCCAAACTAACAAATCTATAGTCATAAGGAATCCAAAGATCTTCAGTCTAAAAACATCTGAATGTTACTTGGACTATAAATTACTCTGAAGCTCAAAAAAAATTGATTCTTTAGTCTGCAATGAATCTTATAGATTGATGCTCAGTATATTCCATTGAAGTCTCCTTAGCCCGCTGAGACCCTGGTGGGAACCTTGAATCACACACTATTCAGAGCCAGGGATCAGAAATGGGCATCACAAGAAGACATATTTCTGCCTCTGAGTCTCCAGTCGCCAAGAAGAAGAGGTGGCCTTGGACAATGATGGTGATGACTCAATGTCAGAATAGAATCAATTCCTTAACCAGTTATTCAGTACAGTAATAATTCAGATTTTAGATCAGATTATTAACAGAATGGCTTGGAGTAAAATATGTTTTATGTTTGAAGATTGTTTTACTGAGTTTGTGTTAAATATGCTGATTGTACATGTCATTTTGGGTCATTGAATTTCTCTGTTTGGCATTTAGATTCATGCCTTCGATAGGGTACATTATAGCTTAAACCCAACTGCTATCAGATTCTACACTGGGAATTTGGTTGAGATAAGAGGTTATCAAGTAAACAATTAGAATCATGAGGGAGTAGAGAAGGTGTTCTTCTAGTGGTGTTGCTTCAGGGGATATGTTTGTTAGCACTTGGCTTAGTTGAAATGTGCACAATATATTTGGGAGATCTTGAGAGGCTTTTTAAAGTTTAATTGCTGCAAATCTCTTGTTATCATGCTTTCCTGTGAGATTTACACAGCCCTAAATGCTTTCCAGTATGAAAATTATTCTTTCCTATATTGTTTTGCCTGAAAAAGTAGAGTGTGATGAGCTATAGGAAAGAACAGCCTTCGTTCTCTAGAGTCAGAGAGAGTGTGTGTTAGTTTGCTACAACTGCCATAATGGTATACCACTGATTGGGGGACTTAAACAAATTATTATTTTCTCACAGTTCTGGAGGCTTAAAGTTCAAGTTCAAACCATTGGCAGCCATGATCTCTTCTGAGACCTCTCTCCTTGGCTTGCAGATGGCTGCCTTCTCCCTGTGTCTGCCTTTCTTTTGAGATATCCCTGGTATCTCTTTACATGTCCCAATTTCCTTTTCTTGTAATGACATTAGACAGTTGGATTCGGGGTCAACTAAAGACTTTGTTTTATTTAACTTGATCACTTGTTTAAAGGTCTCATCTCCAAATACAGTCACACTCTGAGGTCCTGTCATTTAGGGCTTCACCAAAGGAATATTGAGGGGATGCAGTTCAGCCCATAAAAAAGCATAATTGCTTTTTGGGTTGGACCAAATGGTGGGTAAGGTCCCTTTTTAGACATATAAGTGTAGGATTCTCTAATTCTAGAACTTGCTTTACCTTTGACTTCTGAAAAACGATACCTTGATAGAAAGCTGGTTTTCTCTCTCTCTTTCATGCACTGTTTTGGCCAGATAGCACCAACTTCCCCCAAAGAATAAAATTCATACCTGACCTCCTATTTCATGACCTAAATGTCTACCCACTCTCAACATCATCCCCATTCACAATGTGCTATAGTTCTTCTTTTCTTAATCAGAAAAACTATAAATGGGGACAATACAAATACAAGTTGCTAAGGAGAGAGGAGAGGCTGCTAAATACCATTTCCTTTAAGGGAATTGCACCTGTTGACACATCTTCATGAGAAATGATGGTTCCAGAACAGAAGCAGAACAACAGATATAAAAGAAAATTTTAGGGTAAAACTCTACTGACTTGACTTCTGGCTTTTCTGCTTCTATGGATGCTGGAACCATTAGCAGAGATCACTAGTAAAGGAATGATCTTATTTTAAGTTATCGAAAGGCATTTGTGCATGGGTGGCATGTGTGTGTGCCCCCCCCCACACACACCCACACACACATACACACACACATAGTTCCCCACTGACACATTTTCAACTGTGCCAACTAAGTACAACTTCTGCATTTTTTCAAAGAAACCCAGTCACAGAGTTGACTTCTTGAATGGTTAACCCAAGTATAGCCCCAGGCTAAGGTGCCTGAAATCATTTCTGTTTTAAATGAAAAATGGATAAATGCAAGAACTGGACTGTATGTAAACACATGACATTTATATCTTAGACAAAACAACCTGTGTAGAGAAAAAGAATCCTATAGCTAAGAATCCAGCATATAGAATTAAATAACATATTAATTAAATCAAAGGACTACCAATCATGAAATGTTTTAGGGTTTTTTTGTGCAATTTCTCTTTGTCAAAAGGATAATGCTCACTACTCCTCAGTAGCTAATTAACAATAAATAATGTGTGGGAAAGGTTGAGAAATAAAACATTCATAGTGAGCATTTCATTATGTGATTAAGGATCATTAGATGCATTAAATGCCTTACTAATGAATGCATTGTTAATTACTTGTTAGCATTTTATCCAGGCACATTACTGAAACACTGCTGACTTTTATGAGGAGATATGTTGGCAGTAAAAACTGGAAATATTGGGCCACTTTTAGAGAAACAGCAAACCTATGAGGTTCCCCTTCTAAGATGATATCAATATTCCTTTATGAATTATTAATCAAAAACCATCAATGTACATTAACTTACTGATGCACTAGAAGCAGAAAATGTGTTGATCTTTTGTGGCTAAAACGATGAACCTCTGCATGTGTGCACTATGCTTTACTGCTAAACTAACTTTAACCCTGTTCTTCATTCTGAAATACGGAGTTCAAAGGTTGATGATGCTAGGTTTCAATATTGCCAACTCCACAGTTGGACCACTGAGGGATAGTATAAGCTTAAGTGTACAACAGCCCATCTTATCCAGAGTGTATAGAACATTTTTGCTTCATTCAAAAGCCTGAGAAATTTTCTTTGTTGAGACATGGCGAAGTAGATAATTACAACAGATGCCTGACCAACCTCCATGTAACCAACTCATGAGAATAATTTAGTTCAGCACTCCATTTGTAAACATACTGAGCGATGTCCAGACACTCTTATCTCGTGGCCCACAGCCTCTGCACCCCTGTTCTCGTGCCTGTCTGCTCCCACCACTGGTGCTAAGCTTGTCACGAGTCAGTAAATGTATTTATGTTAGTTGCCCTTGTCATTGTAATTGCATAATTCAATTAAATATTGTATGAATCAATGAGCCATGAGTGCAAAGAAAAACATGTTTCAGATTGTTTTCCTGAGAAGGTGAGGTGCTAAAAACAATTGTGAAATTAGGTGTGGTTAGACAATTATAAAGGTAGAGGAAATTTTGTAAAATTCTAGAATTCCAGGCTCGGATCAGCTCTCTAGAGACTTTGTGTTCTTGCCCTCACTTTAAAGATACCAAAAAATGGAATAGTAGACCATGCATCATAAATGTGCCTTTTGTATGAAAACTGTGGACTGTAATCAAGGAATGTGAACACGAAGAAAAAACCTTGGTCCTACATCATAAGCATAGTTAATGAAGGTACACTTATATATCTTAAGAGAAAACAAGATGTTTAAGCAGTGAACATGTTTTTTTAAGCAATGAACATGTTTTTTAGTGATTCTCTGCTTTACAGAATTTTTTTTTTATTATTAATTGGTCAGTTACCAACTCTGTACTAGATAGAAGAACTTTGCTTATGAGGAGTGAAAAAAGCAGTGTACAATACATTTAAAATATAACTTAACTTTACAAAAATATACTTGCAAGCATGTATGTATATCTGTAGAAAAAGTTAGACAAGAATATTAATATTTAGGGGCNAAATAAATAAAATATTTATATATATATAAAAGAATATTAATATTTAATATTGGGTGTCTGTTTTTCCAGATTTTTTATTTTCTAAGTTATATTTTTCTATATTAAATTTTCCTATTATTCATTCCCATTACTTTTATAATAAGATGATAAACCACTAAATGCTTTTTAAAAATATTTTATTTTAATTAATTAATTTATTTTGGTGGGGTAGAGAGCAAGCAGGGGAATGGCAGAGAGAGTAGGAGATGAGAATCTCAAGCAGGCTTTGCACTGTCATCACAGAGCCTGGTGCAGGGCTTGATCTCAGGAACTGTGAGATCATGACCTGAGCTAAAACCAATAGTCAGATGCTTAACTGAGCACCTAAGTGCCTCAAGATTTAATTTTTAAATAATCTCTGCATCCAACGTGGAGTTTGAACTCACAACCCTAAAATCAAGTGTCACATACTCTACCAAGTGAGGCAGCCAGGTTCCCCAAACACTAAATGCTTTTTAATGCACTATGTTTTTGCTCCTCTGTCTCTATCCTGGTATTTCCACTAGAGACATTAAGCCATTCTTGAGAGTAAGGCTGATCTGAGCTGCTTCTTTTNAGACACTTAACCGACTAAGCCACCCAGGCGCTCCTGAGCCGCTTCTTGAATGACATAAATGGGCTTAACTGCTAAAGACCCTTTTTAATGTATATTCATTCACATGGGTTTCTTCTTGTCCCAGGATTTAGAAGTAGTCTATGTGTGTTCTAGAGATAGAAGTGCTCTAAATCACCATGGTTTGGCCGAGTAATTGAAGTTGCTGAAAATGGAAAATTTGTGAAATCAGCAACATTTATAAGCATTTCAAATTGGTAGTCGAGTTTATATACATTTTCTCCTCGTACCCATGTTCTGAAAAAAAAAAATTTAGTTGAACTTGTACTTTGAAACTTCATTTTGTTTTTGTTTCTTTTTTTTTTTTTTGTCATTGTTGGATAAATAGAGAAATATCTTATTTGTTTATGTCAGGAAGACTAAGCACATATAAGGTAGGCACCTACCACTAAAGTTGAAAACTCAGAAGAAAGAAGACAAAACACAGAGGCTTTGTTACCTTGGGACCATGACTCTTGCTGCATAAAGTGCACAAGGAACCAGAGCCTTGAAGATAGCACACAAGGCATCTAAAACACTGCCCAGAGCATTCTAAGAGTTTGTCAGTCTCTGATAAGTGACAGATGGGTGTGTGTTTATTTTCATAATGTCTTGTCTGATTATGTTTACATCTGAATTTATTATTTTGGTTAGACAAAATATAGTTTAATTTTAATTGTCCTTTGATGTGCTGGCATTTTTCTTTTGTAGGGCACTAGTAACATTTTTTTTCTATGATGCAATATCATCATATTTTTGCATCAGATTTGGACAGATCAGAGAAAACGAGAACAATGAGGTTAGGGGTCTAGGCTACTCACAGTCATTTAGTCTGTGCTCCTTGGGTAGGCTCATGCTGTCCCTGGGGCTCCTCACCACCATTGTGTGGGCTGCAGTCTGCCCCATCTGTAGGCTGAGTATAAGAATAAAAGTGGTACTTAACTGTATTGAGCATATATGTATACATAATTTACATATTTTCTCTTAGCATAATTTTCACCATTGAGAAAATTGAGGCTCTGTGAGTTTAAAGTCAATTGTCTGATGATCATGATCACACGGCTAAGAACGGTGATAGCCAGAATTTGAACTTAGTCCAGTTGTAAAGCTTCTAAGAGACTAGTTCCACATTTGAGGAGGTTGCTGCACCAGTCTCCACCTGTCCCTTCATTCATATCTGGATTGTTCACACAGGGAACAGAGAGCACAGAAAAGTCAACCATACGTACCAATCCTCAACTTCGGATTTCACTCCACATCTGTTCTGCTTCTTGGGTCTTTGTCTCTACATATTAGCTCTTCTTGTTTACAGTGAACTATGAAAAACATTGTCTGGTAGTATTTATTTTTCTGTTAAAAATAACAAGGTATACTTTATATATAATGTCTATATTTTAGGTGTATTGTTCAGTGAACTTTGACAAATATAATAACCATTCAACCACCATCCTAATCAACATATAAAACATTTCCCTTACTTCTAAATATTCCTTCATGCCACTTTGTAGTGTGCTAGTAACACCCAAGAGAGAGGTCCTTGTTCCAGGGGACATCGTGCAGCCACAGAGTCATGTGCCCTTCTTTTGCGCCTCTTTGTTCTCCTCACCAGGAATCTGACATGGTTTTAAAATTAAATGTGGCTTAAATATTTCAGGTCCCCATGTCTTTCTCCCTTTACATTATTATTTACTTCCAGATGCCAATGATCAAATGGATGCAATCTTGAAGATTTTGTGATAATCTCGGATTTTTTTAATAACTACTTCTGCCTATCTGGTGACTAATACCACTACAGAACACACAACACATTTCAGCTCATTTATGCTGTGTACCTATAATAAGGGGAGATGGAGCCATGGAATTCAGGAACAATAACTTCAAATATAGGGAGCAATTGACTGGGTGACTAATATCAGATTTGGCTATATTTTCCAAGGTGGAATGAATGGTGCTATAAGTAAAAATTGCATTTTTCGCAGGAGGTCGAGAATTTTTTTGGATGCCTGAAGAAAATGAAATTGTCAGTTTGAAGTAATGTAAACAGTTTGAAGTTGAGTGATCTATGCAGCTTTCACCAATAGCAAATAGCTTCTGGTAGAGGGTATGTTATAATGTAAAATGTAGGATATATTGTCATTTTTATTACAATATAGAAGCAATGGCAAAACACTCTGTTGTGCTTGAAGCTGTTTCAATCTATCCTAGGGACTGCTGAGTTTCTTTGCTCGGTGTCCCCTCTGCTTATATCCACAGGTAAATAGAATCAGTTCCCACTTGGGCATCAAGACTTACAAGACTAGTCTTAGTGATGGGGCAAGAATTCAGAGCCCATGGAATCCCCAGATGGACCCAGGTCACATGGACCAGGCATCGTGTGTCAAAATAGAAAAGCTAGATAAACTTAGTGTCTTTTGAGGTTCTAGCCTCATTGGAGTTCAATGGGTGCAGAATATATAAAGATTTCAGCAGAGTTTCTCTACAGACACTCAAGCTGAACTGGAAAAAATAGATAGTTTCCAAATTTCTTGTAGAAATCTCTGAATTCAGTGGAAGGATCTGAGATGATTATGGATCTCTAATTCATAAAACATGTTGTATGAAATTCAAACCTCCTGAGCCAAGGGCATTGCTCTCCCTTCTATGTATGAGTTAATGAACTATAGCACATGGAGAGACAAAGAAAACATAGGAATCCTTTCTTAAAAAATGCATAGTTTAACATATTTCACTTATTTAAGATTGGACTACTTCTCAGCTTAAGAAGTTATAAGGTATTGTGACACTATGAAAATAAAAATTATTTTTTATTAGTTCTGATTGTTACACTTCGTATACACAAGGGCTAGAGGATCATGCAACAAACAGTGCTGGATCATGGCAACACCAGAAGTGCAAACTTTCAGCTTTCACCTGAGCCCAGAGTATTAATGCTTGCGTTTACGGAGGACTTGCATCTGCCTGAAGAATGGCCTTGTTTCAGCAATCCTGACATCTACAGCTGCAGTTGGGCTGCATCTATTATATATCCTATGTTTCTTTCTTGACTGATGCCTTCAATCCTTTTGTCACTGAGACAGAAGAATGTCACATTAACCTTCTGTTTCACTATGATAACTGTGTTTTGTTCAGAATTCAGCACAGTTACATAAAACCAATAGTCTATCCACAGGCTTGTTGGGGGGTCATTAGTAGCTTTGCCTGCCATAATTATTGAATGATCCATCATCTTGAAAACCTCATTCTCATGGTTCTCCTTTTATGTAAATCCTCAGCTGCAAGATATGTTTTTTTTGAAAATAGAAACCAGTCTTGTGGCAGTAGCTGCCCTGTCACCCTCTATGGAGAAGGGACAGTTCATATGTGGTGCTGTGCACTGGAAATGACTCAGAAAGTGGTGTCTGGGCTTCTGTGCCACAAAAGAAAAAAAAAATCAGAGAAGCAAGTAAAGACAGAGCTCTCCCACCCTAGGTGCATAGGAAGCTTAGTAAATAGCCATGGATCAGGTGAACTAGTAAGTCACTTTGATAGACCGAACCTTGCTGATAACCTGCTTACCTGACCCATCTCTCAGAGATCTGTCTATGGAGAACCCTATGGGAGTTGATCTTCTGGGCTCTCATAGCCAGAAGGAGAGCTAAAAAGAATCTGTAGTTTCTTCAGAATAGATCTAACAGTTATTTAAACCAAAATTTCATGGACAGGAAGGGGGAGGATTAAAATATTTTAACAGAAGGTAAAATGCATTGCCTGAGTTCACAGTGTAGAATTGCAGACCTTCGGAAGTTTTAAAATAAATGTCCTTGGATTTAGACTTAGTGTGCCTTCTCAAAGAAGACGTTAATTATGTCTCTAAGAATAAAGATTTATCGCATCAGAAACACTAGGATGTTTCTCACAACTTGTAGTTGTTTTTTTCAGTTATAATGGGAAGGAAATGTTATTGTAACCTTTTACTTAAAGTAAAGAACATCTTTTTTTATTTAATACTTAAGCTTTCTGGAATTAAAAATATATATTATTATTTTTTATTTTACTAACCCAGAGTGTCAAAAGTACTGAATCATAATATGGATGCCAGTCTGTGAAAGCTTGTTTAATACAGCCTGCTTGCTAAGATGTGGGGCAGGGAAGGCAGATCCACAGGGTAGGGCTGGCATGGTGAGGGGGCCGTTGGACATGCTGAGAAGTGTCTTCATCTATTAGAGGTAAACTCCTGAGAAGGCGGGCAGGGAAAGCAAGGGAAAGGATGGGAGAAGGAAAACTCTCTCTAGAGCTAGTCTGGAGGTAACCAAATCACACTTTGCCTCTCTGTCTCCTGAAGGTGCCAGGCTAATCCTGATTTTCCCCTCCATTTAGTTCAACGTGTTTGTGTGTGTGTGTGTCGCGCACACACGCACGCCAGAATCTATGCTAGGTGTTTGGGATACAATTATCAATTAAACATGGTTTATTTTTGTTGTTGTTGTTGTTCTCAAGCTGCTCAGAGCATTTGAGAATTATAAACTTATTAGCTAAATATTATCATTTTTATTTTTCCTGAGGTATTATTTAATTTTTAAATTTGTTATAGTTTCTTTACATAGGCAATAGATGCTTTTGGGAGAAAATTTTGTAAACATCAGGAAAAAAATCTTGTTTGCATTTTGATTACAAGGCTGCTACACCTTTTATAGGCAGAATTTGTTTATACATGTTTTGGTGTGGTTTTCTCTTTACTTCTCCCTTAATGAAAGATCTTTACAATTTTGTTGTTCTAGGTCTGGGGAGAAATAAGCCTCTGTTTCAAGTGAGGCTTTCTCGCTCAGAGATTGCTGTAGAGACTTCCCAAGTTATAGCCCACAGGCAAATTGTCAATACCTGCCCACTAATTACTGAGTAGACTGCAGAATCATATAGTAATTATAGAGGAATAATCTGCATTATGCAAGATGTGGTCAGGAGACAGAAGTCACTGTAGATATTTCAAGCAGGAAGGACTTAATATAGGAAATCAGTTATGTATAAAATATTGAGGAAAGGCTGGGGAAGCCAGGAACCAGGGTTAGTTCAAGCAGTTGGCTTTGTGGCAATCAAGACATGCAAGAATTACAGGGATTTCCACACATGAGCTCAAAGAACCATAGCTCTGGAGAGTGTGATTTATAGGAGCAGATGCAGAACTCTCTGTGAACCTCACTTTTGCCTTTTGCCCTCTCACCTACTTGGGGAATGAGAATGATGGCTTTCCTTTCTCTTTTGTGTTTTTCAATTTTGTCTAAGTGAGTTTAATTGATGGACTCAAATTTGAACCTGTGAATATGATAAAGGTACTTTCAAGAGCTTGCTTGTGAGGCTTAAGGGTGGTGTGTAGGGGGGAGGCATATGCTGAATACCAGCAGATATATAATAAAAATATAAATAATAAAGCTAACAAGAACTAAACTTTACCTTGTTCACACGTAGGATTTTACATGTGTTCTCATGGGAGTTATATGAAATGGCCACTAACATTATTCTTGTTTTACAGGTCATATTTACTGAATCTTATAAATATTAAGGAAATTTATGAAGCCTCTCTCCCTCCCCCCACTACCATGTAGCAGAGTTGGCATGCAAATCGGGGTCTGCTTTATTCACAAGCATGGACTCTACGTCAAATTGTATCTGACTTCCACTGTTTGATCAACTAATGGCACAGAGATATATTTACTCCTAAATAATTATATGTATTCTATAGTTATCCTATTCCCGTAAAGCCAAAATCAAAAATGACAACTCTGAGAGTTCATCAGTTTCCCAGATCTTCACACCTACCCCTTTCACCTAGGTATTTTTATTCCCTCAAAACTTCATCTGTGCTTTGGTTAGTAGAAATTCCCTCAGGGTTTTGGCTGAGCATTGAGAAATTTCAAGTTTCTCTTGCTGTTTCCACTTGGTAACACTTGTGTGTATGTTTTCATAAATGTTACATCAGGGCCACACTGAGAAGCATTCACAGATCTTTTCAATAAAATATATGTCCATTAATAGAGATAGAAAGGAACACATACTGTTTATCTTTATATTGTGCTAACAGTCTTTAAAAAATATATCCCATACCCTGCCATTTTAATTCAAATCACATGGTCACTATAAACATGGATAGTAGAAACAAGATACTTAGCTAGGGGGGAACTAGGTATTAGTACTGGACTAGATACCGCCCACCTAACTAAACTTTCTGGGTTTGGCTCTTCAAAAGGCGAAATCATCCTTTCATACTTGAGATTGTAGTTAAAGAATAAATAGAATAAAATAATCATAAAAGAAGAATTATGTACAGTTATTAAAGCTTTAAGAATTATAATTTTTGTTACCTACATTATCTCATTTGATCCCTTTAACAAACCTACAAGGTAGATCAAACACATAGTATATCCTTATTACAAATGAAAAATCTCTAGTTCAAAAGGATTAAGAGTGACATAATGTGTTCAGTTAACACTTGCCTAAATTTATCACCCATGAAGTTGGCCATGTGCTTGAATAAATCCTGTTGCAACCCCTGTTCTGAGATGTTTAACTTGGGGACACATAACAGATACACATGATTTGTGAAATGCCAATTATCTACAGAATATGTGTGGTAGGCTATCTATGCAGAATGTCCAAATGAGTTGTGCAAAATCCAGTGCTGAATGTGCTTGGAAAAGGGACAGAAGCATACAGACAAGCATTGGCAAGAAAGTTCCCTTGGGACTCTGGGCAGTGGATAGCAAGTGAGTAAATGAGATGTTGGCCAGAAATCCCAGAGGTATGTTACTAAGTCAGGAAAAAAGAACTTCCCCTAAATCTCTGCTAAACTCTAGAAATGATGCTAGTCATGGAATACATTAATTTTTCCATTTAAACCCATCAAAGACCCATGAATTAGGTAAAATTGTCCCTCCTCCCACACACAAGGAAATCAAGGATATTAAGTTGAAGTTAACTATTCCAAAATTACACAATTTTTGGGTGGTGAGGGCTAGATTTGAAAGCAGTTTGTCTGACTTTGAAGTCCAAACTTAGGACTTTCTCCTACACCAAACTAGCAAAACAATAACTATGCTTTATCATTTCAGGTGCCCACCCATTTCTTCAGCAAATGCTCAGGAAGCTCTTATGTCCAAAAGGAGAATCTTGACTTTCAGAATCTTAAGTGAATAAGAAGCTTGGTAGTGATGTTCGCTCTCCACGTCAATGACCAGGTACATTGCCAATATACTAATATTCCATTTGAAGATCTCCTCTTTTAACACAATCTTCATAGGATTTAGTCAGGGGATTTCCATCAAGACCATGACACTTTTTTACTTAGAGGCACATTATACAACACACCAATATCACTATAACCTCCTGCTTGCCTACAAAATCAAAGGCATTTTTTGCACACTTTATAATGGGAACGTGCTTTTCCCCCTCAGGTCTAGAGTCCCAAATCATAGGGCAGTGGTGGTTGAAATGACTTGGACATGAATTTAAGGTATAAAGTACCATCTGTTTTAAGCAGTTAGGATAAAGATAATGTGAGAGACAGTTTCCAAGATAGATGGTTTTTGGAAAACAACATTTGGTTGAGGAATTACTAAAACAGCACACTCAGGTCATTTCCAGTCCACCCAGTGTTCTGTGACAGAAGGAGAACAAAATGATGTGTTGATGAAATGGTGCCACTTTCCTGCCAGTGATTTAGCTCAGGACGTTGGCGTGTTGTGTTACATCAAGAAAAGACATCACAAGGCATTCACAGGCACACTCTGTGAGTTGTCATCAAATAAGGCCCAGAGCTGGTCAGAAATGCAGGCATTTGCCTTCTGGTGCCCTGAGCCCCTATCCCCCAATGGCACAAAATCAGTTTCTAAGCTGTTGGTACTGGACTTTAGGCATGGAGTTTCTACATTTTATGAGACAATGTCCCCAAACATCTTTGGCAGATGATCAAATAACGGAAGGTACCCAGTGTCCTAACTAATACTGATCTGAGCCATGTTAACCTCCCATCCCTCTGTATTTGTGCATTCTCCTTTCAGCCATTTTTACTGTTGCCTTTTTCAGAATTGTAGAGATGTGCAAAGATCTTATTTTTTTGTTTGTTTGCTCCTCTTGAGTTCATCCCCTCTGGTATTAAATGTGTGTGATTCTTTCTCTCTCTCTGAATTCCCCAGCATTGGCTGACCTCTGTTTAAAATACAGAGACCCAAAGTGAAAATGACCCTGCAGATCCAAAACATCAGTCACGCAGAGGCCTTGTTTTCTTTTGCCTTGGTTAGAAGACCGCTTTTTGTCCACAGCCCAAGTGATTCCTGCACGTCTGTTCCCATCTCCTCTTGGCAATGTCTTTATGATGAAGCGTCCACTTTCACCAAACCCTCGTGGTCCCTGCTGCTCTGCTTCCCATTAACCGTGTGTGTTTCTGCTTGTTTGTCTCCAGATGTATTCGTTAGCATTTTTCCAGTTGAATCTCATCCTGCTATTTCTTGCTCATATTGCTAACCTCTCCAGGGGCCCATATGCTTCCACAGCTCTTGTGCCAAAATCACAGAGCATCTTAATACAAACCTTTCTTCAATGTCTTCACACCAGCCAAAACCACAGGCTCAATGGACTGCCAGTATGATTTACAACAGGCTCTGCTGCAGCATAATAGGACAGTCACCAGGTTTGGCATTGAATCATAACCACATTATTTCCTATTTATGCAACCTTAGGCAAGGTGGTTCCACCCTTGAGCCTCAGTTTCCTCATGCCCATTCTAAAAATGGTAGCCCTTTACATAGTCAAAATGTGAGATGATGGTTGTTAAGCATTTCCTATGTTCCTTGGCACAATGGAGGCACCTCTGTCTCCAGGCATAGCAGAAAGAACTGAGATTGTTGGTAAAAACATAAGGAAAAGGAGACTGTGCCACACTTGCACAAAACTGAGGCATCAGTGAAATGACTGTCTTTAAAAAGTAAACTGTGAGGGCAAATTGATAAAAAAAAAATAATAGTAATGGGCACAGAAAATTGGCATTTGGGGCAATGTCCTTCTCCTAACTCATTTGGTATTTGCTTCTTGTGGACAGGTTTCTAGCTCCCTGAACACACTGTGCTTGTCCACACCTGCATGTCTAGTTAGCATTATCTTTCTATTCAATGCCTGTCCTTTCCCACATGTATTCCCACCTAACTTCTCTTCAGCCTTCAAGAGTGAGGTCAAGCATCCCTCCTGCAGGAAGCTGCCTTAACCTCCCCTGGCTAAATTAAAGACTATGCTTTGTGCTTCTATATCAACCTCTGCAAATCTCTCAAAGCACAAATCACCTTACTGTGATTTGGGCTCCATTGTCTATCCCCACACTTGTCTGTGCACTTCTGCAAAGCAAGGGCTACCTTCTACTTTTCTCTGTGCTCCAGAGCCAGAACTATTTGAGATAATAAATGAACACTGATGAAGGCATGTGTTAATGAATGAATGCATACATGTATGCATGCATGTGTGAACAATAATGAAAAAAAATTCCATCATTTTCATTCAAGTTTGGCTCATTGTAATCCAGAATGAAGATTTTCAGACTTGTTCTTAGGTTCAGGAAAGAATAAGCACCATTGAAATGTCCTGCACAATGCCTGTCCACCCCACTGCCATCAGAAACAGCACTTAGTATGCCCTCTTCCTACTACCAGGGACAAAGGAAATCATATTATTTTTCCTCTAAAGCTGTTTTTGGGATGTTCAATAAGAACAGATCAGAAATTGAGGAAGCTTAGCAGCAAGACTGGATCTGCTTGCTGCAGTCATGTACAAAAGGCGCTTCAGCCAATTGGTACGAGGAGGAGCTCAGAGTGGACTCACAACTCTAGGAAGGTACAGACTGTCTTTCTACATTTGGATATACAATGTTAAGCTCATTTAGCCTTGGGAGTCTTTCTAGTATCTAATCCTTTCCTTGGAATATTCTTTCCCAAGTCATCTCAGGGTTAAGAGTGGGCTTCTTTGGCCATCCTTTGTAGTGTGGCTCCCCATCTCTCCACTCTCTATAATAGCATCAAAGTTCATTTCCTTCCCAGCATTTATAACCTTATAAACTTATCTTGTTTACTTGTTTACTTGCTTATGTCTTTTCCCATTACTCTCCCTCCTTTATCCCAAGACTCTAGGTCCCATGAGAACAGGGATCTTTTTTTGACTTAATAGGTACTTAATAAGTATTTAAAGATTTACTGATTCATTTCTCATGCTGTAACATTTTCCTTCTTATTTTGCATATTCATTTAATAGTTAATAAGAACTGACTGTGTGCCAAGCACTGATATACTGAGGTGGGGTGATGTAACTAATTTGAGGGACAGTCATTTAGAGGGCTTAAAATGGAGAAGGGCCATTTTCAAAAAACAGCTCTCTCTGAAATTGCAAGGTAGTATGGTAACATAAAGCATTGCATGAGAAGTATGTATTCTCCAGAAGTCCTTATTTTTTCTATATACGGGGATACAAGAAAGTAAGACAAAACCTAACTGTGTGGAGACATTTCTATCCAGCATAATTCCTGACTTTCAGATGAGAGGTTGCTTGCACAATCCATGTACCTATGTGTCCAGGCTACCCTGAATCCCTGGGCACATACTTAACCTGAACTAAAAGATGAGCTCATGGGGAAGAACAGAATCTCAAGCTATGGATTCTTAACACCCTTAAACTTGCAAGTCTTGGATTATTGAGTAATAAGAAGCTAATTGTCATTTACCACAAATGACAGTTTTTGCTCTTTTAAATTCTGTGAATCTAGAATGTAACCATGGATAAAATAGGAAATCAAGCACTAATTATCCATCTCATATGTGCTTTCCAAAAAGGTTTTTTCCCCCTCTGGAGCTTGGGAAAAATACAAAGGAAATTTTGAAGTCAGTAGCTTGAGGAAGACAGTATTCTGTCTTGGAATGGAATCTCAAGGCAGGAGGCCATAAATATGAATGAAGAATATAAGAATCAGAATGAATGCACTTGAACTTGGATGATGTTCCATTGTCAGAAGCTACTTAAACATCTGAGAGGTGGAACACAGAAAGTGGCAATCAGGTGCTCTCCAAATCAGGCAACGCCATGCAGAGCTCTAGCCAAGTAAGGAAAGTATTTTTCACTTCCAGTGGTCTCAATGCAGAGATGTGAATTTATGGCCCTGGTGTGGAAGACACCATCAATAACAAGCATCATGAGTTACATACACAATTTAGCACCTACATTTTTTTTTATAGTTTATTGTCAAATTAGTTTCCACATAACACTCAGTGCTCATCCCCACAAGTGTCCTCCTCCATGCTAGCACCTACATTTTAAGAATTTTTTAATTTTTTTATATATTCATACTTACATATATCACACATATGCACACACGCTCAAGTTTAAAAGAAGAAGGGGAAAAATAGTGGGGGATAGGAAGGGGGCAAACCATGACGGACTCTTGAATGCTGAGAACAGACTGAGGGCTGATGGGGGTGGGGGGAAGGGGAAGGGGATTGATGGGCATGGAGGAGGGCACTTGTGGGGATGAACGCTGGCTGTTATATGGAAATCAACTTGACAATAAACTATTAAAAATAGATAAATAAAAGAAAAAGTAACCACACCTTAAAGAGACTCTTTGTAAAAGAAAATGCACCAGAAATTACTTATAAGCTTTATAGAGTTCTGAAACAGGTACCACATGTAATGCTAGCCAACGTGGTATGACACTTTAATACCAAATTATTTTATCTATCAAATCTCTCAATTCCTCCCTTTCTCACCGTGGTATAGCCATGACGAGGTCAGCAGGAGGGACATATCCCAAGAAAAGAAATGCTCAGAGACTCTACATTTACAGCTGCCGAGACAGAATATTATCCCTAGATTTGGGCAACTGTATATCCACTTGGGAGATCAGGAGGCCTCATCCCCATATGGAACAGAGGGTGATGGACAATGATAAAAATTTATCCTCAACCAGTCTTTCCTGTATTTTCCTAGTTTCTGGCTATTTCCTCCTACTTTACTTGGACCTCTGTTCCCTGCCACTCTCCTCAGACTTGCCCCTAATGTTTAATTCTTTTTTGTGTGTGTGTGTGTCATCTTCAGTTTATTTCATTAGTGTTTTATTTTTTATTTTTATTTTTTTTTTTACAAATAGTTTATTGTCAAATTAGTTTCCACATAACACTCAGTGCTCATCCCCACAAGTGCCCTCCTCCATGCCCATCCCCCCTCCCCCCCACATCCATCAGTCCTCAGTATTTGTCAGCATTCAAGAGTCTCTCATGGTTTGCCTCTCTCCCTTTCCCCCACCATTTCCCCCCTTCTTCTCCCCCTTGTTCCTCAGTTAAGTTCCTCCTAATCCTCCTATACGTGCAAACATATGATATTTGTCCTTCTCTGCCTGACTTATTTCGCTCAGCATAACACCCTCAAGGTCCATCCATGTTGCTACACATGGCCAGATGTCATTGTTTCTCATTGCCATGTAGTATTCCATGGTATAGATAAACCACATCTTCTTGATCCAGTCATCTGTTGAGATACCACCTCACACCAGTCAGAGTGGCTAAAATGAGCAAATCAGAGAACTCTTGATGCTGGCGAGGATGTGGAGAAACAGGCACCCTCCTACACTGTTGGTGGGAATGTAAACTGGTACAGCCCCCCTCGAAAACAGTGTGGAGGTTCCTCAGGAAACTAACAATAGAACTTCCCTAGGACCCAGCAATAGCACTGCTAGGGATTTACCCGAGGGACACAGGAGTGCTGATGCATAGGGGCACATGCATCCCAATGTTCATAGCAGCACTCTCCACAATAGCTAAAACATGGAAAGAGCCTAAGTGTCCTAATGTTTAATTCTTAATCCA
Source organism: Crocuta crocuta (assembly GCF_008692635.1). NCBI lineage: Eukaryota > Metazoa > Chordata > Mammalia > Carnivora > Hyaenidae > Crocuta > Crocuta crocuta. Next base: position 7,708,024 of record NW_027531902.1, read on the forward strand.
GAACCTAATGGGACGTAAAACCAGGGATAGAGGAAAGAATTTTTGTAGAAAGCAAGAGGAAAGACCAGTGACTGTGATTTACAAAGAACTTCATTCACTCAGCTGACACACTCACAAGTTCCTATTGTGTGTTAGGGATCATGACACTAGGGTTGCATAGGCCCTGACCTTCAGGACTCAGTCTAGGGAGGGATATAGAAAAATTAATGGACAACTATAATGAAATGTGACTACATTGCTGGTAAACCTGTCTCTGAACTAGATTCACGCAAAATATTTGATATACACCCAGATTTCTTGACCGACCCCCAGCCACGCACAGTGTTTTAAAACAGAATCTCTCAGGATGAGACCTAGAATTCTGTATTAAAAACACAAAACCTTTTCCAGGTGATTCTGATGGCCTAGTTCACAGACTTCCTTTGGGAAACACCACTCTAATAGATGCATGCATGATGGATGGTAGATAAACAAAGAAGAGGAGTTTTCTTGGTCTCTTGCTTCCTCAAAGGTTCTCCTTCAGTATCTTTGACTTCCTAGGTTTCACACTCCCTATGCTTAAAGAAATTGTTTTATTTGCTAGTTTGGCAACTACTGTATTACTAACAGAATACCTCAGAAGGGTGGTTCCTTTGCTGTGTAATATTAGAAAAAAATTATACTATATTGTACACATCTGTAGAAAAGTTTCCAACTTTTATGTACTATAGATTGCAGCTCATATTTTAGCTTAATAGCAATGTGCTTTAACACCTGGTCTGTGATATATTTTGGAGTGCATTCAGGAGCCTGCTACTTCCTATGCATAATTTAAAAATATAGGCACCATGTGTCGTTTAATGGAGGAGAAACCACCAACTGCAAACTGACCTTGCTTGCTCTTCCATTCAAGTGCTCTACTAAGTTAATTGTCACTAAGAACAAAATAACATTTTATGAGAGACCATTCCCTGTCATCAACCCTAAAGTCCTGATCTCATCCCCTGTTAATTGACTTGACCAAGACCTTTTTGATGAATGCATCATGAAAAACTGGCAAGGAACTTTCTGTCTGAAGCTCTGTTGACAATAAAATTAAAAGTTTCAGCAGAAAG